>NW_028296512.1:0-297103 GCF_964197995.2 Scardinius erythrophthalmus | reverse complement strand
AACAGAACAATACATCCACACAGAGCAAACTTGAACTAATATAAACTTCATCTTAGGATTAATTTTCACACTTTAATCATATATTGAACAGTGGTGTTGTAAATACCTAAAGAGTTACATATGCCAAGTAAGAAAACATATAAGTGGCTACATGTGGTGTGATAGAACTTCAAGGCCCTAGGCATAGTTGTCTATAAAAATCTCATACAGCAATCATGTGAAAAGCAACATGAAAGCAAATAAGAAGAACCCGTCAAAGTCTAGAACTCTTGATTAGTTTGATTCCATAATAACCAAATGGATGAATTGCAAAGCAAGTGCATATTTATTATCTGGAGGGCAGGCTACACGAATAAACAAGGTATGTAAAGGGGCAAAATGGATCGCTGGGTCCTACCACCTTGGTGAAAACTTGCTGGGACCCGAGGGGTATACTGTATGCCTCCAGCAAAGGCTTCAGCAGATACCATTGGGGAACAGGCTTTGACCCCATAGGTGATATCTTTTCCCTTCAAGGTTTAGTCATAGAACATCACTGGAACAGAACAATACATCCACACAGAGCAAACTTGGAACTAATATAAACTTTTTCTTGCAATTAATTTTCACACTTTAATCATTGTAAATACCTAAAGAGTTACATATGCCAAGTAAGAAAACATATAAGTGGCTACATGTGGTGTGATAGAACTTCAAGGCCCTAGGCATAGTTGTCTATAAAATTCTCATACAGAAATCATGTGAAAAGCAACATGAAAGCAAATAAGAAGAACCCGTCAAAGTCTAGAACTCTTGATTAGTTTGATTCCATAATAACCCAATGGATGAATTGCAAAAAGCAAGTGCATATTTACTATCTGGATGGCAGACTACACGAATAAACAAGGTATGCAAAGTAGTGTAATAGAACGCTGGGTCCTACCACCTTGGTGAAAACTTGCTGGGACCCGAGGGGTATATATTCCTCCAGCAAAGGCTTCAGCAGATACCATTGGGGAACAGGCTTTGACCCCATACGTGATATCTTTTCCCTTCAAGGTTTAGTCACAGAACATCACTGGAACAGAACAATACATCCACACAGAGCAAACTTGAACTAATATAAACTTCTTCTTAGGATTAATTTTCAAACTTTAATCGTTGTACATACCTAAAGAGTTACATATGCCAAGTAAGAAAACATAAGTGGCTACATGTGGTGTGATAGAACTTCAAGGCCCTAGGCATAGTTGTCTATAAAAATCTCATACAGCAATCATGTGAAAAGCAACATGAAAGCAAATAAGAAGAACCCGTCAAAGTCTAGAACTCTTGATTAGTTTGATTCCATGATAACCCAATGGATGAATTGCAAAGCAAGTGCATATTTATTATCCGGAGGGCAGGCTACACGAATAAACAAGGTATGCAAAGGGGCAAAATGGATCGCTGGGTCCTACCACCTTGGTGAAAACTTGCTGGGACCCGAGGGTTATATATGCCTCCAGCAAAGGCTTCAGCAGATACCATTGGGGAACAGGCTTTAGCAGATACCATTGGGGAACAGGCTTCAGCAGATACCATTGGGGAACAGGCTTTGACCCCATAGGTGATATATTTTCCCTTCAAGATTTAGTAAAAGAAAATCACTGGAACAGAACAATACATCCACACAGAGCAAACTTGAACTAATATAAACTTCATCTTAGGATTAATTTTCACACTTTAATCATATATTGAACAGTGGTGTTGTAAATACCTAAAGAGTTACATATGCCAAGTAAGAAAACATATAAGTGGCTACATGTGGTGTGATAGAACTTCAAGGCCCTAGGCAAAGTTGTCTATAAAATTCTCATACAGCAATCATGTGAAAAGCAACATGAAAGCAAATAAGAAGAACCCGTCAAAGTCTAGAACTCTTGATTAGTTTGATTCCATGATAACCCAATGGATGAATTGCAAAGCAAGTGCATATTTATTATCCGGAGGGCAGGCTACACGAATAAACAAGGTATGCAAAGTAGTGTAATAGAACGCTGGGTCCTACCACCTTGGTGAAAACTTGCTGGGACCCGAGGGGTATATATTCCTCCAGCAAAGGCTTCAGCAGTTACCATTGGGGAACAGGCTTTGACCCCATACGTGATATCTTTTCCCTTCAAGGTTTAGTCACAGAACATCACTGGAACAGAACAATACATCCACACAGAGCAAACTTGAACTAATATAAACTTCTTCTTAGGATTAATTTTCAAACTTTAATCGTTGTACATACCTAAAGAGTTACATATGCCAAGTAAGAAAACATAAGTGGCTACATGTGGTGTGATAGAACTTCAAGGCCCTAGGCATAGTTGTCTATAAAAATCTCATACAGCAATCATGTGAAAAGCAACATGAAAGCAAATAAGAAGAACCCGTCAAAGTCTAGAACTCTTGATTAGTTTGATTCCATAATAACCCAATGGATGAATTGCAAAAAGCAAGTGCATATTTACTATCTGGATGGCAGACTACACGAATAAACAAGGTATGCAAAGTAGTGTAATAGAACGCTGGGTCCTACCACATTGGTGAAAACTTGCTGGGACCCGAGGGGTATATATTCCTCCAGCAAAGGCTTCAGCAGATACCATTGGGGAACAGGCTTTGACCCCATAGGTGATATCTTTTCCCTTCAAGGTTTAGTCACAGAACATCACTGGAACAGAACAATACATCCACACAGAGCAAACTTGAACTAATATAAACTTCTTCTTAGGATTAATTTTCAAACTTTAATCGTTGTACATACCTAAAGAGTTACATATGCCAAGTAAGAAAACATAAGTGGCTACATGTGGTGTGATAGAACTTCAAGGCCCTAGGCATAGTTGTCTATAAAAATCTCATACAGCAATCATATGAAAAGCAACATGAAAGCAAATAAGAAGAACCCGTCAAAGTCTAGAACTCTTGATTAGTTTGATTCCATAATAACCAAATGGATGAATTGCAAAGCAAGTGCATATTTATTATCTGGAGGGCAGGCTACACGAATAAACAAGGTATGTAAAGGGGCAAAATGGATCGCTGGGTCCTACCACCTTGGTGAAAACTTGCTGGGACCCGAGGGGTATATATGCCTCCAGCAAAGGCTTCAGCAGATACCATTGGGGAACAGGCTTTAGCAGATACCATTGGGGAACAGGCTTCAGCAGATACCATTGGGGAACAGGCTTTGACCCCATAGGTGATATCTTTTCCCTTCAAGGTTTAGTCATAGAACATCACTGGAACAGAACAATACATCCACACAGAGCAAACTTGAACTAATATAAACTTCATCTTAGGATTAATTTTCACACTTTAATCATATATTGAACAGTGGTGTTGTAAATACCTAAAGAGTTACATATGCCAAGTAAGAAAACATAAGTGGCTACATGTGGTGTGATAGAACTTCAAGGCCCTAGGCAAAGTTGTCTGTAAAATTCTCATACAGCAATCATGTGAAAAGCAACATGAAAGCAAATAAGAAGAACCCGTCAAAGTCTAGAACTCTTGATTAGTTTGATTCCATAATAACCCAATGGATGAATTGCAAAAAGCAAGTGCATATTTACTATCTGGATGACAGACTACACGAATAAACAAGGTATGCAAAGTAGTGTAATAGAACGCTTGGTCCTACCACCTTGGTGAAAACTTGCTGGGACCCGAGGGGTATATATTCCTCCAGCAAAGGCTTCAGCAGATACTATTGGGGAACAGGCTTTGACCCCATACGTGATATCTTTTCCCTTCCAGGTTTAGTCATAGAACATCACTGGAACAGAACAATACATCCACACAGAGCAAACTTGAACTAATATAAACTTTTTCTAACAATTAATTTTCACACTTTAATCATATAGTGAACAGTGGTGTTGTAAACACCTAAAGAGTTACATATGCCAAGTAAGAAAACATATAAGTGGCTACATGTGGTGTGATAGAACTTCAAGGCCCTAGGCATAGTTGTCTATAAAAATCTCATACAGCAATCATGTGAAAAGCAACATGAAAGCAAATAAGAAGAACCCGTCAAAGTCTAGAACTCTTGATTAGTTTGATTCCATAATAACCAAATGGATGAATTGCAAAGCAAGTGCATATTTATTATCTGGAGGGCAGGCTACACGAATAAACAAGGTATGTAAAGGGGCAAAATGGATCGCTGGGTCCTACCACCTTGGTGAAAACTTGCTGGGACCCGAGGGGTATACTGTATGCCTCCAGCAAAGGCTTCAGCAGATACCATTGGGGAACAGGCTTTGACCCCATAGGTGATATCTTTTCCCTTCAAGGTTTAGTCATAGAACATCACTGGAACAGAACAATACATCCACACAGAGCAAACTTGGAACTAATATAAACTTTTTCTTGCAATTAATTTTCACACTTTAATCGTTGTAAATACCTAAAGAGTTACATATGCCAAGTAAGAAAACATATAAGTGGCTACATGTGGTGTGATAGAACTTCAAGGCCCTAGGCATAGTTGTCTATAAAATTCTCATACAGCAATCATGTGAAAAGCAACATGAAAGCAAATAAGAAGAACCCGTCAAAGTCTAGAACTCTTGATTAGTTTGATTCCATAATAACCCAATGGATGAATTGCAAAAAGCAAGTGCATATTTACTATCTGGATGGCAGACTACACGAATAAACAAGGTATGCAAAGTAGTGTAATAGAACGCTGTGTCCTACCACCTTGGTGAAAACTTGCTGGGACCCGAGGGGTATATATGCCTCCAGCAAAGGCTTCAGCAGATACCATTGGGGAACAGGCTTTAGCAGATACCATTGGGGAACAGGCTTCAGCAGATACCATTGGGGAACAGGCTTTGACCCCATAGGTGATATATTTTCCCTTCAAGATTTAGTAAAAGAAAATCACTGGAACAGAACAATACATCCACACAGAGCAAACTTGAACTAATATAAACTTCATCTTAGGATTAATTTTCACACTTTAATCATATATTGAACAGTGGTGTTGTAAATACCTAAAGAGTTACATATGCCAAGTAAGAAAACATAGAAGTGGCTACATGTGGTGTGATAGAACTTCAAGGCCCTAGGCAAAGTTGTCTATAAAATTCTCATACAGCAATCATGTGAAAAGCAACATGAAAGCAAATAAGAAGAACCCGTCAAAGTCTAGAACTCTTGATTAGTTTGATTCCATAATAACCCAATGGATGAATTTGAAAAAGCAAGTGCATATTTACTATCTGGATGACAGACTACACGAATAAACAAGGTATGCAAAGTAGTGTAATAGAACGCTTGGTCCTACCACCTTGGTGAAAACTTGCTGGGACCCGAGGGGTATATATTCCTCCAGCAAAGGCTTCAGCAGATACCATTGGGGAACAGGCTTTGACCCCATACGTGATATCTTTTCCCTTCCAGGTTTAGTCATAGAACATCACTGGAACAGAACAATACATCCACACAGAGCAAACTTGAACTAATATAAACTTTTTCTAACAATTAATTTTCACACTTTAATCATATAGTGAACAGTGGTGTTGTAAATACCTAAAGAGTTACATATGCCAAGTAAGAAAACATATAAGTGGCTACATGTGGTGTGATAGAACTTCAAGGCCCTAGGCATAGTTGTCTATAAAAATCTCATACAGCAATCATGTGAAAAGCAACATGAAAGCAAATAAGAAGAACCCGTCAAAGTCTAGAACTCTTGATTAGTTTGATTCCATAATAACCAAATGGATGAATTGCAAAGCAAGTGCATATTTATTATCTGGAGGGCAGGCTACACGAATAAACAAGGTATGTAAAGGGGCAAAATGGATCGCTGGGTCCTACCACCTTGGTGAAAACTTGCTGGGACCCGAGGGGTATATATGCCTCCAGCAAAGGCTTCAGCAGATACCATTGGGGAACAGGCTTTAGCAGATACCATTGGGGAACAGGCTTCAGCAGATACCATTGGGGAACAGGCTTTGACCCCATAGGTGATATATTTTCCCTTCAAGATTTAGTAAAAGAAAATCACTGGAACAGAACAATACATCCACACAGAGCAAACTTGAACTAATATAAACTTCATCTTAGGATTAATTTTCACACTTTAATCATATATTGAACAGTGGTGTTGTAAATACCTAAAGAGTTACATATGCCAAGTAAGAAAACATAGAAGTGGCTACATGTGGTGTGATAGAACTTCAAGGCCCTAGGCAAAGTTGTCTATAAAATTCTCATACAGCAATCATGTGAAAAGCAACATGAAAGCAAATAAGAAGAACCCGTCAAAGTCTAGAACTCTTGATTAGTTTGATTCCATAATAACCCAATGGATGAATTGCAAAAAGCAAGTGCATATTTACTATCTGGATGACAGACTACACGAATAAACAAGGTATGCAAAGTAGTGTAATAGAACGCTGGGTCCTACCACCTTGGTGAAAACTTGCTGGGACCCGAGGGGTATATATTCCTCCAGCAAAGGCTTCAGCAGATACCATTGGGGAACAGGCTTTATTAGATACCATTGGGGAAAAGGCTTCAGCAGATACCATTGGGGAACAGGCTTTGACCCCATAGGTGATATATTTTCCCTTCAAGATTAAGTAAAAGAAAATCACTGGAACAGAACAATACATCCACACAGAGCAAACTTGAACTAATATAAACTTCATCTTAGGATTTATTTTCACACTTTAATCATATATTAAACAGTGGTGTTGTAAATACCTAAAGAGTTACATATGCCAAGTAAGAAAACATATAAGTGGCTACATGTGGTGTGATAGACCTTCAAGGCCCTAGGCAAAGTTGTCTATAAAATTCTCATACAGCAATCATGTGAAAAGCAACATGAAAGCAAATAAGAAGAACCCGTCAAAGTCTAGAACTCTTGATTAGTTTGATTCCATAATAACCCAATGGATGAATTGCAAAAAGCAAGTGCATATTTACTATCTGGATGACAGACTACACGAATAAACAAGGTATGCAAAGTAGTGTAATAGAACGCTTGGTCCTACCACCTTGGTGAAAACTTGCTGGGACCCGAGGGGTATATATTCCTCCAGCAAAGGCTTCAGCAGATACCATTGGGGAACAGGCTTTGACCCCATACGTGATATCTTTTCCCTTCCAGGTTTAGTCATAGAACATCACTGGAACAGAACAATACATCCACACAGAGCAAACTTGAACTAATATAAACTTTTTCTAACAATTAATTTTCACACTTTAATCATATAGTGAACAGTGGTGTTGTAAATACCTAAAGAGTTACATATGCCAAGTAAGAAAACATATAAGTGGCTACATGTGGTGTGATAGAACTTCAAGGCCCTAGGCATAGTTGTCTATAAAAATCTCATACAGCAATCATGTGAAAAGCAACATGAAAGCAAATAAGAAGAACCCGTCAAAGTCTAGAACTCTTGATTAGTTTGATTCCATAATAACCAAATGGATGAATTGCAAAGCAAGTGCATATTTATTATCTGGAGGGCAGGCTACACGAATAAACAAGGTATGTAAAGGGGCAAAATGGATCGCTGGGTCCTACCACCTTGGTGAAAACTTGCTGGGACCCGAGGGGTATATATGCCTCCAGCAAAGGCTTCAGCAGATACCATTGGGGAACAGGCTTTAGCAGATACCATTGGGGAACAGGCTTCAGCAGATACCATTGGGGAACAGGCTTTGACCCCATAGGTGATATATTTTCCCTTCAAGATTTAGTAAAAGAAAATCACTGGAACAGAACAATACATCCACACAGAGCAAACTTGAACTAATATAAACTTCATCTTAGGATTAATTTTCACACTTTAATCATATATTGAACAGTGGTGTTGTAAATACCTAAAGAGTTACATATGCCAAGTAAGAAAACATAGAAGTGGCTACATGTGGTGTGATAGAACTTCAAGGCCCTAGGCAAAGTTGTCTATAAAATTCTCATACAGCAATCATGTGAAAAGCAACATGAAAGCAAATAAGAAGAACCCGTCAAAGTCTAGAACTCTTGATTAGTTTGATTCCATAATAACCCAATGGATGAATTGCAAAAAGCAAGTGCATATTTACTATCTGGATGACAGACTACACGAATAAACAAGGTATGCAAAGTAGTGTAATAGAACGCTTGGTCCTACCACCTTGGTGAAAACTTGCTGGGACCCGAGGGGTATATATTCCTCCAGCAAAGGCTTCAGCAGATACCATTGGGGAACAGGCTTTGACCCCATACGTGATATCTTTTCCCTTCCAGGTTTAGTCATAGAACATCACTGGAACAGAACAATACATCCACACAGAGCAAACTTGAACTAATATAAACTTTTTCTAACAATTAATTTTCACACTTTAATCATATAGTGAACAGTGGTGTTGTAAACACCTAAAGAGTTACATATGCCAAGTAAGAAAACATATAAGTGGCTACATGTGGTGTGATAGAACTTCAAGGCCCTAGGCATAGTTGTCTATAAAAATCTCATACAGCAATCATGTGAAAAGCAACATGAAAGCAAATAAGAAGAACCCGTCAAAGTCTAGAACTCTTGATTAGTTTGATTCCATAATAACCAAATGGATGAATTGCAAAGCAAGTGCATATTTATTATCTGGAGGGCAGGCTACACGAATAAACAAGGTATGTAAAGGGGCAAAATGGATCGCTGGGTCCTACCACCTTGGTGAAAACTTGCTGGGACCCGAGGGGTATATATGCCTCCAGCAAAGGCTTCAGCAGATACCATTGGGGAACAGGCTTTAGCAGATACCATTGGGGAACAGGCTTCAGCAGATACCATTGGGGAACAGGCTTTGACCCCATAGGTGATATATTTTCCCTTCAAGATTTAGTAAAAGAAAATCACTGGAACAGAACAATACATCCACACAGAGCAAACTTGAACTAATATAAACTTCATCTTAGGATTAATTTTCACACTTTAATCATATATTGAACAGTGGTGTTGTAAATACCTAAAGAGTTACATATGCCAAGTAAGAAAACATATAAGTGGCTACATGTGGTGTGATAGAACTTCAAGGCCCTAGGCATAGTTGTCTATAAAAATCTCATACAGCAATCATGTGAAAAGCAACATGAAAGCAAATAAGAAGAACCCGTCAAAGTCTAGAACTCTTGATTAGTTTGATTCCATAATAACCAAATGGATGAATTGCAAAGCAAGTGCATATTTATTATCTGGAGGGCAGGCTACACGAATAAACAAGGTATGTAAAGGGGCAAAATGGATCGCTGGGTCCTACCACCTTGGTGAAAACTTGCTGGGACCCGAGGGGTATACTGTATGCCTCCAGCAAAGGCTTCAGCAGATACCATTGGGGAACAGGCTTTGACCCCATAGGTGATATCTTTTCCCTTCAAGGTTTAGTCATAGAACATCACTGGAACAGAACAATACATCCACACAGAGCAAACTTGGAACTAATATAAACTTTTTCTTGCAATTAATTTTCACACTTTAATCGTTGTAAATACCTAAAGAGTTACATTTGCCAAGTAAGAAAACATATAAGTGGCTACATGTGGTGTGATAGAACTTCAAGGCCCTAGGCATAGTTGTCTATAAAATTCTCATACAGCAATCATGTGAAAAGCAACATGAAAGCAAATAAGAAGAACCCGTCAAAGTCTAGAACTCTTGATTAGTTTGATTCCATAATAACCCAATGGATGAATTGCAAAAAGCAAGTGCATATTTACTATCTGGATGGCAGACTACACGAATAAACAAGGTATGCAAAGTAGTGTAATAGAACGCTGGGTCCTACCACCTTGGTGAAAACTTGCTGGGACCCGAGGGGTATATATTCCTCCAGCAAAGGCTTCAGCAGATACCATTGGGGAACAGGCTTTATTAGATACCATTGGGGAAAAGGCTTCAGCAGATACCATTGGGGAACAGGCTTTGACCCCATAGGTGATATATTTTCCCTTCAAGATTAAGTAAAAGAAAATCACTGGAACAGAACAATACATCCACACAGAGCAAACTTGAACTAATATAAACTTCATCTTAGGATTTATTTTCACACTTTAATCATATATTAAACAGTGGTGTTGTAAATACCTAAAGAGTTACATATGCCAAGTAAGAAAACATAAGTGGCTACATGTGGTGTGATAGAACTTCAAGGCCCTAGGCAAAGTTGTCTATAAAATTCTCATACAGCAATCATGTGAAAAGCAACATGAAAGCAAATAAGAAGAACCCGTCAAAGTCTAGAACTCTTGATTAGTTTGATTCCATAATAACCCAATGGATGAATTGCAAAAAGCAAGTGCATATTTACTATCTGGATGACAGACTACACGAATAAACAAGGTATGCAAAGTAGTGTAATAGAACGCTTGGTCCTACCACCTTGGTGAAAACTTGCTGGGACCCGAGGGGTATATATTCCTCCAGCAAAGGCTTCAGCAGATACCATTGGGGAACAGGCTTTGACCCCATACGTGATATCTTTTCCCTTCCAGGTTTAGTCATAGAACATCACTGGAACAGAACAATACATACACACAGAGCAAACTTGAACTAATATAAACTTTTTCTAACAATTAATTTTCACACTTTAATCATATAGTGAACAGTGGTGTTGTAAACACCTAAAGAGTTACATATGCCAAGTAAGGAAACATATAAGTGGCTACATGTGGTGTGATAGAACTTCAAGGCCCTAGGCATAGTTGTCTATAAAAATCTCATACAGCAATCATGTGAAAAGCAACATGAAAGCAAATAAGAAGAAACCGTCAAAGTCTAGAACTCTTGATTAGTTTGATTCCATAATAACCAAATGGATGAATTGCAAAGCAAGTGCATATTTATTATCTGGAGGGCAGGCTACACGAATAAACAAGGTATGTAAAGGGGCAAAATGGATCGCTGGGTCCTACCACCTTGGTGAAAACTTGCTGGGACCCGAGGGGTATACTGTATGCCTCCAGCAAAGGCTTCAGCAGATACCATTGGGGAACAGGCTTTGACCCCATAGGTGATATCTTTTCCCTTCAAGGTTTAGTCATAGAACATCACTGGAACAGAACAATACATCCACACAGAGCAAACTTGGAACTAATATAAACTTTTTCTTGCAATTAATTTTCACACTTTAATCGTTGTAAATACCTAAAGAGTTACATATGCCAAGTAAGAAAACATATAAGTGGCTACATGTGGTGTGATAGAACTTCAAGGCCCTAGGCATAGTTGTCTATAAAATTCTCATACAGCAATCATGTGAAAAGCAACATGAAAGCAAATAAGAAGAACCCGTCAAAGTCTAGAACTCTTGATTAGTTTGATTCCATAATAACCCAATGGATGAATTGCAAAAAGCAAGTGCATATTTACTATCTGGATGGCAGATTACACGAATAAACAAGGTATGCAAAGTAGTGTAATAGAACGCTGTGTCCTACCACCTTGGTGAAAACTTGCTGGGACCCGAGGGGTATATATTCCTCCAGCAAAGGCTTCAGCAGATACCATTGGGGAACAGGCTTTGACCCCATACGTGATATCTTTTCCCTTCAAGGTTTAGTCACAGAACATCACTGGAACAGAACAATACATCCACACAGAGCAAACTTGAACTAATATAAACTTCTTCTTAGGATTAATTTTCAAACTTTAATCGTTGTACATACCTAAAGAGTTACATGTGCCAAGTAAGAAAACATAAGTGGCTACATGTGGTGTGATAGAACTTCAAGGCCCTAGGCATAGTTGTCTATAAAAATCTCATACAGCAATCATGTGAAAAGCAACATGAAAGCAAATAAGAAGAACCCGTCAAAGTCTAGAACTCTTGATTAGTTTGATTCCATGATAACCCAATGGATGAATTGCAAAGCAAGTGCATATTTATTATCCAGAGGGCAGGCTACACGAATAAACAAGGTATGCAAAGGGGCAAAATGGATCGCTGGGTCCTACCACCTTGGTGAAAACTTGCTGGGACCCGAGGGGTATATATGCCTCCAGCAAAGGCTTCAGCAGATACCATTGGGGAACAGGCTTTAGCAGATACCATTGGGGAACAGGCTTCAGCAGATACCATTGGGGAACAGGCTTTGACCCCATAGGTGATATATTTTCCCTTCAAGATTTAGTAAAAGAAAATCACTGGAACAGAACAATACATCCACACAGAGCAAACTTGAACTAATATAAACTTCATCTTAGGATTAATTTTCACACTTTAATCATATATTAAACAGTGGTGTTGTAAATACCTAAAGAGTTACATATGCCAAGTAAGAAAACATAAGTGGCTACATGTGGTGTGATAGAACTTCAAGGCCCTAGGCATAGTTGTCTATAAAAATCTCATACAGCAATCATGTGAAAAGCAACATGAAAGCAAATAAGAAGAACCCGTCAAAGTCTAGAACTCTTGATTAGTTTGATTCCATAATAACCAAATGGATGAATTGCAAAGCAAGTGCATATTTATTATCTGGAGGGCAGGCTACACGAATAAACAAGGTATGTAAAGGGGCAAAATGGATCGCTGGGTCCTACCACCTTGGTGAAAACTTGCTGGGACCCGAGGGGTATACTGTATGCCTCCAGCAAAGGCTTCAGCAGATACCATTGGGGAACAGGCTTTGACCCCATAGGTGATATATTTTCCCTTCAAGATTTAGTAAAAGAAAATCACTGGAACAGAACAATACATCCACACAGAGCAAACTTGAACTAATATAAACTTCATCTTAGGATTAATTTTCACACTTTAATCATATATTGAACAGTGGTGTTGTAAATACCTAAAGAGTTACATATGCCAAGTAAGAAAACATATAAGTGGCTACATGTGGTGTGATAGAACTTCAAGGCCCTAGGCAAAGTTGTCTATACAATTCTCATACAGCAATCATGTGAAAAGCAACATGAAAGCAAATAAGAAGAACCCGTCAAAGTCTAGAACTCTTGATTAGTTTGATTCCATAATAACCCAATGGATGAATTGCAAAAAGCAAGTGCATATTTACTATCTGGATGACAGACTACACGAATAAACAAGGTATGCAAAGTAGTGTAATAGAACGCTTGGTCCTACCACCTTGGTGAAAACTTGCTGGGACCCGAGGGGTATATAATCCTCCAGCAAAGGCTTCAGCAGATACAATTGGGGAACAGGCTTTGACCCCATACGTGATATCTTTTCCCTTCCAGGTTTAGTCATAGAACATCACTGGAACAGAACAACACATCCACACAGAGCAAACTTGAACTAATATAAACTTTTTCTAACAATTAATTTTCACACTTTAATCATATAGTGAACAGTGGTGTTGTAAATACCTAAAGAGTTACATATGCCAAGTAAGAAAACATATAAGTGGCTACATGTGGTGTGATAGAACTTCAAGGCCCTAGGCATAGTTGTCTATAAAAATCTCATACAGCAATCATGTGAAAAGCAACATGAAAGCAAATAAGAAGAACCCGTCAAAGTCTAGAACTCTTGATTAGTTTGATTCCATAATAACCAAATGGATGAATTGCAAAGCAAGTGCATATTTATTATCTGGAGGGCAGGCTACACGAATAAACAAGGTATGTAAAGGGGCAAAATGGATCGCTGGGTCCTACCACCTTGGTGAAAACTTGCTGGGACCCGAGGGGTATATATGCCTCCAGCAAAGGCTTCAGCAGATACCATTGGGGAACAGGCTTTAGCAGATACCATTGGGGAACAGGCTTCAGCAGATACCATTGGGGAACAGGCTTTGACCCCATAGGTGATATATTTTCCCTTCAAGATTTAGTAAAAGAAAATCACTGGAACAGAACAATACATCCACACAGAGCAAACATGAACTAATATAAACTTCATCTTAGGATTAATTTTCACACTTTAATCATATATTGAACAGTGGTGTTGTAAATACCTAAAGAGTTACATATGCCAAGTAAGAAAACATATAAGTGGCTACATGTGGTTTGATAGAACTTCAAGGCCCTAGGCAAAGTTGTCTATACAATTCTCATACAGCAATCATGTGAAAAGCAACATGAAAGCAAATAAGAAGAACCCGTCAAAGTCTAGAACTCTTGATTAGTTTGATTCCATAATAACCCAATGGATGAATTGCAAAAAGCAAGTGCATATTTACTATCTGGATGACAGACTACACAAATAAACAAGGTATGCAAAGTAGTGTAATAGAACGCTTGGTCCTACCACCTTGGTGAAAACTTGCTGGGACCCGAGGGGTATATATTCCTCCAGCAAAGGCTTCAGCAGATACCATTGGGGAACAGGCTTTGACCCCATACGTGATATCTTTTCCCTTCCAGGTTTAGTCATAGAACATCACTGGAACAGAACAACACATCCACACAGAGCAAACTTGAACTAATATAAACTTTTTCTAACAATTAATTTTCACACTTTAATCATATAGTGAACAGTGGTGTTGTAAATACCTAAAGAGTTACATATGCCAAGTAAGAAAACATATAAGTGGCTACATGTGGTGTGATAGAACTTCAAGGCCCTAGGCATAGTTGTCTATAAAAATCTCATACAGCAATCATGTGAAAAGCAACATGAAAGCAAATAAGAAGAACCCGTCAAAGTCTAGAACTCTTGATTAGTTTGATTCCATAATAACCAAATGGATGAATTGCAAAGCAAGTGCATATTTATTATCTGGAGGGCAGGCTACACGAATAAACAAGGTATGTAAAGGGGCAAAATGGATCGCTGGGTCCTACCACCTTGGTGAAAACTTGCTGGGACCCGAGGGGTATATATGCCTCCAGCAAAGGCTTCAGCAGATACCATTGGGGAACAGGCTTTAGCAGATGCCATTGGGGAACAGGCTTCAGCAGATACCATTGGGGAACAGGCTTTGACCCCATAGGTGATATATTTTCCCTTCAAGATTTAGTAAAAGAAAATCACTGGAACAGAACAATACATCCACACAGAGCAAACATGAACTAATATAAACTTCATCTTAGGATTAATTTTCACACTTTAATCATATATTGAACAGTGGTGTTGTAAATACCTAAAGAGTTACATATGCCAAGTAAGAAAACATATAAGTGGCTACATGTGGTTTGATAGAACTTCAAGGCCCTAGGCAAAGTTGTCTATACAATTCTCATACAGCAATCATGTGAAAAGCAACATGAAAGCAAATAAGAAGAACCCGTCAAAGTCTAGAACTCTTGATTAGTTTGATTCCATAATAACCCAATGGATGAATTGCAAAAAGCAAGTGCATATTTACTATCTGGATGACAGACTACACAAATAAACAAGGTATGCAAAGTAGTGTAATAGAACGCTTGGTCCTACCACCTTGGTGAAAACTTGCTGGGACCCGAGGGGTATATATTCCTCCAGCAAAGGCTTCAGCAGATACCATTGGGGAACAGGCTTTGACCCCATACGTGATATCTTTTCCCTTCCAGGTTTAGTCATAGAACATCACTGGAACAGAACAACACATCCACACAGAGCAAACTTGAACTAATATAAACTTTTTCTAACAATTAATTTTCACACTTTAATCATATAGTGAACAGTGGTGTTGTAAATACCTAAAGAGTTACATATGCCAAGTAAGAAAACATATAAGTGGCTACATGTGGTGTGATAGAACTTCAAGGCCCTAGGCATAGTTGTCTATAAAAATCTCATACAGCAATCATGTGAAAAGCAACATGAAAGCAAATAAGAAGAACCCGTCAAAGTCTAGAACTCTTGATTAGTTTGATTCCATAATAACCAAATGGATGAATTGCAAAGCAAGTGCATATTTATTATCTGGAGGGCAGGCTACACGAATAAACAAGGTATGTAAAGGGGCAAAATGGATCGCTGGGTCCTACCACCTTGGTGAAAACTTGCTGGGACCCGAGGGGTATATATGCCTCCAGCAAAGGCTTCAGCAGATACCATTGGGGAACAGGCTTTAGCAGATACCATTGGGGAACAGGCTTCAGCAGATACCATTGGGGAACAGGCTTTGACCCCATAGGTGATATATTTTCCCTTCAAGATTTAGTAAAAGAAAATCACTGGAACAGAACAATACATCCACACAGAGCAAACATGAACTAATATAAACTTCATCTTAGGATTAATTTTCACACTTTAATCATATATTGAACAGTGGTGTTGTAAATACCTAAAGAGTTACATATGCCAAGTAAGAAAACATATAAGTGGCTACATGTGGTTTGATAGAACTTCAAGGCCCTAGGCAAAGTTGTCTATACAATTCTCATACAGCAATCATGTGAAAAGCAACATGAAAGCAAATAAGAAGAACCCGTCAAAGTCTAGAACTCTTGACTAGTTTGATTCCATAATAACCCAATGGATGAATTGCAAAAAGCAAGTGCATATTTACTATCTGGATGACAGACTACACAAATAAACAAGGTATGCAAAGTAGTGTAATAGAACGCTTGGTCCTACCACCTTGGTGAAAACTTGCTGGGACCCGAGGGGTATATATTCCTCCAGCAAAGGCTTCAGCAGATACCATTGGGGAACAGGCTTTGACCCCATACGTGATATCTTTTCCCTTCCAGGTTTAGTCATAGAACATCACTGGAACAGAACAACACATCCACACAGAGCAAACTTGAACTAATATAAACTTTTTCTAACAATTAATTTTCACACTTTAATCATATAGTGAACAGTGGTGTTGTAAATACCTAAAGAGTTACATATGCCAAGTAAGAAAACATATAAGTGGCTACATGTGGTGTGATAGAACTTCAAGGCCCTAGGCATAGTTGTCTATAAAAATCTCATACAGCAATCATGTGAAAAGCAACATGAAAGCAAATAAGAAGAACCCGTCAAAGTCTAGAACTCTTGATTAGTTTGATTCCATAATAACCAAATGGATGAATTGCAAAGCAAGTGCATATTTATTATCTGGAGGGCAGGCTACACGAATAAACAAGGTATGTAAAGGGGCAAAATGGATCGCTGGGTCCTACCACCTTGGTGAAAACTTGCTGGGACCCGAGGGGTATATATGCCTCCAGCAAAGGCTTCAGCAGATACCATTGGGGAACAGGCTTTAGCAGATACCATTGGGGAACAGGCTTCAGCAGATACCATTGGGGAACAGGCTTTGACCCCATAGGTGATATATTTTCCCTTCAAGATATAGTAAAAGAAAATCACTGGAACAGAACAATACATCCACACAGAGCAAACTTGAACTAATATAAACTTCATCTTAGGATTAATTTTCACACTTTAATCATATATTGAACAGTGGTGTTGTAAATACCTAAAGAGTTACATATGCCAAGTAAGAAAACATATAAGTGGCTACATGTGGTGTGATAGAACTTCAAGGCCCTAGGCATAGTTGTCTATAAAAATCTCATACAGCAATCATGTGAAAAGCAACATGAAAGCAAATAAGAAGAACCCGTCAAAGTCTAGAACTCTTGATTAGTTTGATTCCATAATAACCAAATGGATGAATTGCAAAGCAAGTGCATATTTATTATCTGGAGGGCAGGCTACACGAATAAACAAGGTATGTAAAGGGGCAAAATGGATCGCTGGGTCCTACCACCTTGGTGAAAACTTGCTGGGACCCGAGGGGTATACTGTATGCCTCCAGCAAAGGCTTCAGCAGATACCATTGGGGAACAGGCTTTGACCCCATAGGTGATATCTTTTCCCTTCAAGGTTTAGTCATAGAACATCACTGGAACAGAACAATACATCCACACAGAGCAAACTTGGAACTAATATAAACTTTTTCTTGCAATTAATTTTCACACTTTAATCGTTGTAAATACCTAAAGAGTTACATATGCCAAGTAAGAAAACATATAAGTGGCTACATGTGGTGTGATAGAACTTCAAGGCCCTAGGCATAGTTGTCTATAAAAATCTCATACAGCAATCATGTGAAAAGCAACATGAAAGCAAATAAGAAGAACCCGTCAAAGTCTAGAACTCTTGATTAGTTTGATTCCATAATAACCCAATGGATGAATTGCAAAAAGCAAGTGCATATTTACTATCTGGATGGCAGACTACACGAATAAACAAGGTATGCAAAGTAGTGTAATAGAACGCTGGGTCCTACCACCTTGGTGAAAACTTGCTGGGACCCGAGGGGTATATATTCCTCCAGCAAAGGCTTCAGCAGATACCATTGGGGAACAGGCTTTGACCCCATACGTGATATCTTTTCCCTTCAAGGTTTAGTCACAGAACATCACTGGAACAAAACAATACATCCACACAGAGCAAACTTGAACTAATATAAACTTCTTCTTAGGATTAATTTTCAAACTTTAATCGTTGTACATACCTAAAGAGTTACATATGCCAAGTAAGAAAACATAAGTGGCTACATGTGGTGTGATAGAACTTCAAGGCCCTAGGCATAGTTGTCTATAAAAATCTCATACAGCAATCATGTGAAAAGCAACATGAAAGCAAATAAGAAGAACCCGTCAAAGTCTAGAACTCTTGATTAGTTTGATTCCATGATAACCCAATGGATGAATTGCAAAGCAAGTGCATATTTATTATCCGGAGGGCAGGCTACACGAATAAACAAGGTATGCAAAGGGGCAAAATGGATCGCTGGGTCCTACCACCTTGGTGAAAACTTGCTGGGACCCGAGGGGTATATATGCCTCCAGCAAAGGCTTCAGCAGATACCATTGGGGAACAGGCTTTAGCAGATACCATTGGGGAACAGGCTTCAGCAGATACCATTGGGGAACAGGCTTTGACCCCATAGGTGATATATTTTCCCTTCAAGATTTAGTAAAAGAAAATCACTGGAACAGAACAATACATCCACACAGAGCAAACTTGAACTAATATAAACTTCATCTTAGGATTAATTTTCACACTTTAATCATATATTGAACAGTGGTGTTGTAAATACCTAAAGAGTTACATATGCCAAGTAAGAAAACATATAAGTGGCTACATGTGGTGTGATAGAACTTCAAGGCCCTAGGCAAAGTTGTCTATACAATTCTCATACAGCAATCATGTGAAAAGCAACATGAAAGCAAATAAGAAGAACCCGTCAAAGTCTAGAACTCTTGATTAGTTTGATTCCATAATAACCCAATGGATGAATTGCAAAAAGCAAGTGCATATTTACTATCTGGATGACAGACTACACGAATAAACAAGGTATGCAAAGTAGGGTAATAGAACGCTTGGTCCTACCACCTTGGTGAAAACTTGCTGGGACCCGAGGGGTATATATTCCTCCAGCAAAGGCTTCAGCAGATACCATTGGGGAACAGGCTTTGACCCCATACGTGATATCTTTTCCCTTCCAGGTTTAGTCATAGAACATCACTGGAACAGAACAATACATCCACACAGAGCAAACTTGAACTAACATAAACTTTTTCTAACAATTAATTTTCACACTTTAATCATATAGTGAACAGTGGTGTTGTAAATACCTAAAGAGTTACATATGCAAGGTAAGAAAACATATAAGTGGCTACATGTGGTGTGATAGAACTTCAAGGCCCTAGGCATAGTTGTCTATAAAAATCTCATACAGCAATCATGTGAAAAGCAACATGAAAGCAAATAAGAAGAACCCGTCAAAGTCTAGAACTCTTGATTAGTTTGATTCCATAATAACCAAATGGATGAATTGCAAAGCAAGTGCATATTTATTATCTGGAGGGCAGGCTACACGAATAAACAAGGTATGTAAAGGGGCAAAATGGATCGCTGGGTCCTACCACCTTGGTGAAAACTTGCTGGGACCCGAGGGGTATATATGCCTCCAGCAAAGGCTTTAGCAGATACCATTGGGGAACAGGCTTTAGCAGATACCATTGGGGAACAGGCTTCAGCAGATACCATTGGGGAACAGGCTTTGACCCCATAGGTGATATATTTTCCCTTCAAGATTTAGTAAAAGAAAATCACTGGAACAGAACAATACATCCACACAGAGCAAACATGAACTAATATAAACTTCATCTTAGGATTAATTTTCACACTTTAATCATATATTGAACAGTGGTGTTGTAAATACCTAAAGAGTTACATATGCCAAGTAAGAAAACATATAAGTGGCTACATGTGGTTTGATAGAACTTCAAGGCCCTAGGCAAAGTTGTCTATACAATTCTCATACAGCAATCATGTGAAAAGCAACATGAAAGCAAATAAGAAGAACCCGTCAAAGTCTAGAACTCTTGATTAGTTTGATTCCATAATAACCCAATGGATGAATTGCAAAAAGCAAGTGCATATTTACTATCTGGATGACAGACTACACAAATAAACAAGGTATGCAAAGTAGTGTAATAGAACGCTGGGTCCTACCACCTTGGTGAAAACTTGCTGGGACCCGAGGGGTATATATTCCTCCAGCAAAGGCTTCAGCAGATACCATTGGGGAACAGGCTTTGACCCCATACGTGATATCTTTTCCCTTCCAGGTTTAGTCATAGAACATCACTGGAACAGAACAACACATCCACACAGAGCAAACTTGAACTAATATAAACTTTTTCTAACAATTAATTTTCACACTTTAATCATATAGTGAACAGTGGTGTTGTAAATACCTAAAGAGTTACATATGCCAAGTAAGAAAACATATAAGTGGCTACATGTGGTGTGATAGAACTTCAAGGCCCTAGGCATAGTTGTCTATAAAAATCTCATACAGCAATCATGTGAAAAGCAACATGAAAGCAAATAAGAAGAACCCGTCAAAGTCTAGAACTCTTGATTAGTTTGATTCCATAATAACCAAATGGATGAATTGCAAAGCAAGTGCATATATATTATCTGGAGGGCAGGCTACACGAATAAACAAGGTATGTAAAGGGGCAAAATGGATCGCTGGGTCCTACCACCTTGGTGAAAACTTGCTGGGACCCGAGGGGTATACTGTATGCCTCCAGCAAAGGCTTCAGCAGATACCATTGGGGAACAGGCTTTAGCAGATACCATTGGGGAACAGGCTTCAGCAGATACCATTGGGGAACAGGCTTTGACCCCATAGGTGATATATTTTCCCTTCAAGATATAGTAAAAGAAAATCACTGGAACAGAACAATACATCCACACAGAGCAAACTTGAACTAATATAAACTTCATCTTAGGATTAATTTTCACACTTTAATCATATATTGAACAGTGGTGTTGTAAATACCTAAAGAGTTACATATGCCAAGTAAGAAAACATATAAGTGGCTACATGTGGTGTGATAGAACTTCAAGGCCCTAGGCATAGTTGTCTATAAAAATCTCATACAGCAATCATGTGAAAAGCAACATGAAAGCAAATAAGAAGAACCCGTCAAAGTCTAGAACTCTTGATTAGTTTGATTCCATAATAACCCAATGGATGAATTGCAAAAAGCAAGTGCATATTTACTATCTGGATGGCAGACTACACGAATAAACAAGGTATGCAAAGTAGTGTAATAGAACGCTGGGTCCTACCACCTTGGTGAAAACTTGCTGGGACCCGAGGGGTATATATTCCTCCAGCAAAGGCTTCAGCAGATACCATTGGGGAACAGGCTTTGACCCCATACGTGATATCTTTTCCCTTCAAGGTTTAGTCACAGAACATCACTGGAACAGAACAATACATCCACACAGAGCAAACTTGAACTAATATAAACTTCTTCTTAGGATTAATTTTCAAACTTTAATCGTTGTACATACCTAAAGAGTTACATATGCCAAGTAAGAAAACATAAGTGGCTACATGTGGTGTGATAGAACTTCAAGGCCCTAGGCATAGTTGTCTATAAAAATCTCATACAGCAATCATGTGAAAAGCAACATGAAAGCAAATAAGAAGAACCCGTAAAAGTCTAGAACTCTTGATTAGTTTGATTCCATGATAACCCAATGGATGAATTGCAAAGCAAGTGCATATTTATTATCCGGAGGGCAGGCTACACGAATAAACAAGGTATGCAAAGGGGCAAAATGGATCGCTGGGTCCTACCACCTTGGTGAAAACTTGCTGGGACCCGAGGGGTATATATGGCTCCAGCAAAGGCTTCAGCAGATACCATTGGGGAACAGGCTTTAGCAGATACCATTGGGGAACAGGCTTCAGCAGATACCATTGGGGAACAGGCTTTGACCCCATAGGTGATATATTTTCCCTTCAAGATTTAGTAAAAGAAAATCACTGGAACAGAACAATACATCCACACAGGGCAAACTTGAACTAATATAAACTTCATCTTAGGATTAATTTTCACACTTTAATCATATATTGAACAGTGGTGTTGTAAATACCTAAAGAGTTACATATGCCAAGTAAGAAAACATATAAGTGGCTACATGTGGTGTGATAGAACTTCAAGGCCCTAGGCAAAGTTGTCTATACAATTCTCATACAGCAATCATGTGAAAAGCAACATGAAAGCAAATAAGAAGAACCCGTCAAAGTCTAGAACTCTTGATTAGTTTGATTCCATAATAACCAAATGGATGAATTGCAAAGCAAGTGCATATTTATTATCTGGAGGGCAGGCTACACGAATAAACAAGGTATGTAAAGGGGCAAAATGGATCGCTGGGTCCTACCACCTTGGTGAAAACTTGCTGGGACCCGAGGGGTATACTGTATGCCTCCAGCAAAGGCTTCAGCAGATACCATTGGGGAACAGGCTTTGACCCCATAGGTGATATCTTTTCCCTTCAAGGTTTAGTCACAGAACATCACTGGAACAGAACAATACATCCACACAGAGCAAACTTGAACTAATATAAACTTCTTCTTAGGATTAATTTTCAAACTTTAATCGTTGTACATACCTAAAGAGTTACATATGCCAAGTAAGAAAACATAAGTGGCTACATGTGGTGTTATAGAACTTCAAGGCCCTAGGCATAGTTGTCTATAAAAATCTCATACAGCAATCATGTGAAAAGCAACATGAAAGCAAATAAGAAGAACCCGTCAAAGTCTAGAACTCTTGATTAGTTTGATTCCATGATAACCCAATGGATGAATTGCAAAGCAAGTGCATATTTATTATCCGGAGGGCAGGCTACACGAATAAACAAGGTATGCAAAGTAGTGTAATAGAACGCTGGGTCCTACCACCTTGGTGAAAACTTGCTGGGACCCGAGGGGTATATATTCCTCCAGCAAAGGCTTCAGCAGTTACCATTGGGGAACAGGCTTTGACCCCATACGTGATATCTTTTCCCTTCAAGGTTTAGTAAAAGAAAATCACTGGAACAGAACAATACATCCACACAGAGCAAACTTGAACTAATATAAACTTCATCTTAGGATTAATTTTCACACTTTAATCATATATTGAACAGTGGTGTTGTAAATACCTAAAGAGTTACATATGCCAAGTAAGAAAACATATAAGTGGCTACATGTGGTGTGATAGAACTTCAAGGCCCTAGGCAAAGTTGTCTATAAAATTCTCATACAGCAATCATGTGAAAAGCAACATGAAAGCAAATAAGAAGAACCCGTCAAAGTCTAGAACTCTTGATTAGTTTGATTCCATAATAACCAAATGGATGAATTGCAAAGCAAGTGCATATTTATTATCTGGAGGGCAGGCTACACGAATAAACAAGGTATGTAAAGGGGCAAAATGGATCGCTGGGTCCTACCACCTTGGTGAAAACTTGCTGGGACCCGAGGGGTATACTGTATGCCTCCAGCAAAGGCTTCAGCAGATACCATTGGGGAACAGGCTTTGACCCCATAGGTGATATCTTTTCCCTTCAAGGTTTAGTCACAGAACATCACTGGAACAGAACAATACATCCACACAGAGCAAACTTGAACTAATATAAACTTCTTCTTAGGATTAATTTTCAAACTTTAATCGTTGTACATACCTAAAGAGTTACATATGCCAAGTAAGAAAACATAAGTGGCTACATGTGGTGTTATAGAACTTCAAGGCCCTAGGCATAGTTGTCTATAAAAATCTCATACAGCAATCATGTGAAAAGCAACATGAAAGCAAATAAGAAGAACCCGTCAAAGTCTAGAACTCTTGATTAGTTTGATTCCATGATAACCCAATGGATGAATTGCAAAGCAAGTGCATATTTATTATCCGGAGGGCAGGCTACACGAATAAACAAGGTATGCAAAGTAGTGTAATAGAACGCTGGGTCCTACCACCTTGGTGAAAACTTGCTGGGACCCGAGGGGTATATATTCCTCCAGCAAAGGCTTCAGCAGTTACCATTGGGGAACAGGCTTTGACCCCATACGTGATATCTTTTCCCTTCAAGATTTAGTAAAAGAAAATCACTGGAACAGAACAATACATCCACACAGAGCAAACTTGAACTAATATAAACTTCATCTTAGGATTAATTTTCACACTTTAATCATATATTGAACAGTGGTGTTGTAAATACCTAAAGAGTTACATATGCCAAGTAAGAAAACATATAAGTGGCTACATGTGGTGTGATAGAACTTCAAGGCCCTAGGCAAAGTTGTCTATAAAATTCTCATACAGCAATCATGTGAAAAGCAACATGAAAGCAAATAAGAAGAACCCGTCAAAGTCTAGAACTCTTGATTAGTTTGATTCCATAATAACCAAATGGATGAATTGCAAAGCAAGTGCATATTTATTATCTGGAGGGCAGGCTACACGAATAAACAAGGTATGTAAAGGGGCAAAATGGATCGCTGGGTCCTACCACCTTGGTGAAAACTTGCTGGGACCCGAGGGGTATATATGCCTCCAGCAAAGGCTTCAGCAGATACCATTGGGGAACAGGCTTTAGCAGATACCATTGGGGAACAGGCTTCAGCAGATACCATTGGGGAACAGGCTTTGACCCCATAGGTGATATATTTTCCCTTCAAGATTTAGTAAAAGAAAATCACTGGAACAGAACAATACATCCACACAGAGCAAACTTGAACTAATATAAACTTCATCTTAGGATTAATTTTCACACTTTAATCATATATTGAACAGTGGTGTTGTAAACACCTAAAGAGTTACATATGCCAAGTAAGAAAACATATAAGTGGCTACATGTGGTGTGATAGAACTTCAAGGCCCTAGGCATAGTTGTCTATACAATTCTCATACAGCAATCATGTGAAAAGCAACATGAAAGCAAATAAGAAGAACCCGTCAAAGTCTAGAACTCTTGATTAGTTTGATTCCATGATAACCCAATGGATGAATTGCAAAGCAAGTGCATATTTATTATCCGGAGGGCAGGCTACACGAATAAACAAGGTATGCAAAGGGGCAAAATGGATCGCTGGGTCCTACCACCTTGGTGAAAACTTGCTGGGACCCGAGGGTTATATATGCCTCCAGCAAAGGCTTCAGCAGATACCATTGGGGAACAGGCTTTAGCAGATACCATTGGGGAACAGGCTTCAGCAGATACCATTGGGGAACAGGCTTTGACCCCATAGGTGATATATTTTCCCTTCAAGATTTAGTAAAAGAAAATCACTGGAACAGAACAATACATCCACACAGAGCAAACTTGAACTAATATAAACTTCATCTTAGGATTAATTTTCACACTTTAATCATATATTGAACAGTGGTGTTGTAAATACCTAAAGAGTTACATATGCCAAGTAAGAAAACATATAAGTGGCTACATGTGGTGTGATAGAACTTCAAGGCCCTAGGCAAAGTTGTCTATACAATTCTCATACAGCAATCATGTGAAAAGCAACATGAAAGCAAATAAGAAGAACCCGTCAAAGTCTAGAACTCTTGATTAGTTTGATTCCATAATAACCCAATGGATGAATTGCAAAAAGCAATTGCATATTTACTATCTGGATGACAGACTACACGAATAAACAAGGTATGCAAAGTAGTGTAATAGAACGCTTGGTCCTACCACCTTGGTGAAAACTTGCTGGGACCCGAGGGGTATATATTCCTCCAGCAAAGGCTTCAGCAGATACAATTGGGGAACAGGCTTTGACCCCATACGTGATATCTTTTCCCTTCCAGGTTTAGTCATAGAACATCACTGGAACAGAACAACACATCCACACAGAGCAAACTTGAACTAATATAAACTTTTTCTAACAATTAATTTTCACACTTTAATCATATAGTGAACAGTGGTGTTGTAAATACCTAAAGAGTTACATATGCCAAGTAAGAAAACATATAAGTGGCTACATGTGGTGTGATAGAACTTCAAGGCCCTAGGCATAGTTGTCTATAAAAATCTCATACAGCAATCATGTGAAAAGCAACATGAAAGCAAATAAGAAGAACCCGTCAAAGTCTAGAACTCTTGATTAGTTTGATTCCATAATAACCAAATGGATGAATTGCAAAGCAAGTGCATATTTATTATCTGGAGGGCAGGCTACACGAATAAACAAGGTATGTAAAGGGGCAAAATGGATCGCTGGGTCCTACCACCTTGGTGAAAACTTGCTGGGACCCAAGGGGTATATATGCCTCCAGCAAAGGCTTCAGCAGATACCATTGGGGAACAGGCTTTAGCAGATACCATTGGGGAACAGGCTTCAGCAGATACCATTGGGGAACAGGCTTTGACCCCATAGGTGATATATTTTCCCTTCAAGATTTAGTAAAAGAAAATCACTGGAACAGAACAATACATCCACACAGAGCAAACTTGAACTAATATAAACTTCATCTTAGGATTAATTTTCACACTTTAATCATATATTGAACAGTGGTGTTGTAAATACCTAAAGAGTTACATATGCCAAGTAAGAAAACATAGAAGTGGCTACATGTGGTGTGATAGAACTTCAAGGCCCTAGGCAAAGTTGTCTATAAAATTCTCATACAGCAATCATGTGAAAAGCAACATGAAAGCAAATAAGAAGAACCCGTCAAAGTCTAGAACTCTTGATTAGTTTGATTCCATAATAACCCAAAGGATGAATTGCAAAAAGCAAGTGCATATTTACTATCTGGATGACAGACTACACGAATAAACAAGGTATGCAAAGTAGTGTAATAGAACGCTTGGTCCTACCACCTTGGTGAAAACTTGCTGGGACCCGAGGGGTATATATTCCTCCAGCAAAGGCTTCAGCAGATACCATTGGGGAACAGGCTTTGACCCCATACGTGATATCTTTTCCCTTCCAGGTTTAGTCATAGAACATCACTGGAACAGAACAATACATCCACACAGAGCAAACTTGAACTAATATAAACTTTTTCTAACAATTATTTTTCACACTTTAATCATATAGTGAACAGTGGTGTTGTAAATACCTAAAGAGTTACATATGCCAAGTAAGAAAACATATAAGTGGCTACATGTGGTGTGATAGAACTTCAAGGCCCTAGGCATAGTTGTCTATAAAAATCTCATACAGCAATCATGTGAAAAGCAACATGAAAGCAAATAAGAAGAACCCGTCAAAGTCTAGAACTCTTGATTAGTTTGATTCCATAATAACCAAATGGTTGAATTGCAAAGCAAGTGCATATTTATTATCTGGAGGGCAGGCTACACGAATAAACAAGGTATGTAAAGGGGCAAAATGGATCGCTGGGTCCTACCACCTTGGTGAAAACTTGCTGGGACCCGAGGGGTATATATTCCTCCAGCAAAGGCTTCAGCAGATACCATTGGGGAACAGGCTTTGACCCGATACGTGATATCTTTTCCCTTCAAGGTTTAGTCACAGAACATCACTGGAACAGAACAATACATCCACACAGAGCAAACTTGAACTAATATAAACTTCTTCTTAGGATTAATTTTCAAACTTTAATCGTTGTACATACCTAAAGAGTTACATATGCCAAGTAAGAAAACATAAGTGGCTACATGTGGTGTGATAGAACTTCAAGGCCCTAGGCATAGTTGTCTATAAAAATCTCATACAGCAATCATGTGAAAAGCAACATGAAAGCAAATAAGAAGAACCCGTCAAAGTCTAGAACTCTTGATTAGTTTGATTCCATGATAACCCAATGGATGAATTGCAAAGCAAGTGCATATTTATTATCCGGAGGGCAGGCGACACGAATAAACAAGGTATGCAAAGGGGCAAAATGGATCGCTGGGTCCTACCACCTTGGTGAAAACTTGCTGGGACCCGAGGGGTATATATGCCTCCAGCAAAGGCTTCAGCAGATACCATTGGGGAACAGGCTTTAGCAGATACCATTGGGGAACAGGCTTTGACCCCATAGGTGATATATTTTCCCTTCAAGATTTAGTAAAAGAAAATCACTGGAACAGAACAATACATCCACACAGAGCAAACTTGAACTAATATAAACTTCATCTTAGGATTAATTTTCACACTTTAATCACATATTGAACAGTGGTGTTGTAAATACCTAAAGAGTTACATATGCCAAGTAAGAAAACATATAAGTGGCTACATGTGGTGTGATAGAACTTCAAGGCCCTAGGCATAGTTGTCTATAAAAATCTCATACAGCAATCATGTGAAAAGCAACATGAAAGCAAATAAGAAGAACCCGTCAAAGTCTAGAACTCTTGATTAGTTTGATTCCATAATAACCCAATGGATGAATTGCAAAAAGCAAGTGCATATTTACTATCTGGATGACAGACTACACGAATAAACAAGGTATGCAAAGTAGTGTAATAGAACGCTTGGTCCTACCACCTTGGTGAAAACTTGCTGGGACCCGAGGGGTATATATTCATCCAGCAAAAGCTTCAGCAGATACCATTGGGGAACAGGCTTTGACCCCATACGTGATATCTTTTCCCTTCCAGGTTTAGTCATAGAACAACACTGGAACAGAACAATACATCCACACAGAGCAAACTTGAACTAATATAAACTTTTTCTAACAATTAATTTTCACACTTTAATCATATAGTGAACAGTGGTGTTGTAAATACCTAAAGAGTTACATATGCCAAGTAAGAAAACATATAAGTGGCTACATGTGGTGTGATAGAACTTCAAGGCCCTAGGCATAGTTGTCTATAAAAATCTCATACAGCAATCATGTGAAAAGCAACGTGAAAGCAAATAAGAAGAACCCGTCAAAGTCTAGAACTCTTGATTAGTTTGATTCCATAATAACCCAATGGATGAATTGCAAAAAGCAAGTGCATATTTACTATCTGGATGGCAGACTACACGAATAAACAAGGTATGCAAAGTAGTGTAATAGAACGCTGGGTCCTACCACCTTGGTGAAAACTTGCTGGGACCCGAGGGGTATATATTCCTCCAGCAAAGGCTTCAGCAGATACCATTGGGGAACAGGCTTTGACCCCATACGTGATATCTTTTCCCTTCAAGGTTTAGTCACAGAACATCACTGGAACAGAACAATACATCCACACAGAGCAAACTTGAACTAATATAAACTTCTTCTTAGGATTAATTTTCAAACTTTAATCGTTGTACATACCTAAAGAGTTACATATGCCAAGTAAGAAAACATAAGTGGCTACATGTGGTGTGATAGAACTTCAAGGCCCTAGGCATAGTTGTCTATAAAAATCTCATACAGCAATCATGTGAAAAGCAACATGAAAGCAAATAAGAAGAACCCGTCAAAGTCTAGAACTCTTGATTAGTTTGATTCCATGATAACCCAATGGATGAATTGCAAAGCAAGTGCATATTTATTATCCGGAGGGCAGGCTACACGAATAAACAAGGTATGCAAAGGGGAAAAATGGATCGCTGGGTCCTACCACCTTGGTGAAAACTTGCTGGGACCCGAGGGGTATATATGCCTCCAGCAAAGGCTTCAGCAGATACCATTGGGGAACAGGCTTTAGCAGATACCATTGGGGAACAGGCTTTGACCCCATAGGTGATATATTTTCCCTTCAAGATTTAGTAAAAGAAAATCACTGGAACAGAACAATACATCCACACAGAGCAAACTTGAACTAATATAAACTTCATCTTAGGATTAATTTTCACACTTTAATCATATATTGAACAGTGGTGTTGTAAATACTTAAAGAGTTACATATGCCAAGTAAGAAAACATATAAGTGGCTACATGTGGTGTGATAGAACTTCAAGGCCCTAGGCAAAGTTGTCTATACAATTCTCATACAGCAATCATGTGAAAAGCAACATGAAAGCAAATAAGAAGAACCCGTCAAAGTCTAGAACTCTTGATTAGTTTGATTCCATAATAACCCAATGGATGAATTGCAAAAAGCAAGTGCATATTTACTATCTGGATGACAGACTACACGAATAAACAAGGTATGCAAAGTAGTGTAATAGAACGCTTGGTCCTACCACCTTGGTGAAAACTTGCTGGGACCCGAGGGGTATATATTCCTCCAGCAAAGGCTTTAGCAAATACCATTGGGGAACAGGCTTTGACCCCATACGTGATATCTTTTCCCTTCCAGGTTTAGTCATAGAACATCACTGGAACAGAACAATACATCCACACAGAGCAAACTTGAACTAATATAAACTTTTTCTAACAATTAATTTTCACACTTTAATCATATAGTGAACAGTGGTGTTGTAAATACCTAACGAGTTACATATGCCAAGTAAGAAAACATATAAGTGGCTACATGTGGTGTGATAGAACTTCAAGGCCTTAGGCATAGTTGTCTATAAAAATCTCATACAGCAATCATGTGAAAAGCAACATGAAAGGAAATAAGAAGAACCCGTCAAAGTCTAGAACTCTTGATTAGTTTGATTCCATAATAACCAAATGGATGAATTGCAAAGCAAGTGCATATTTATTATCTGGAGGGCAGGCTACACGAATAAACAAGGTATGTAAAGGGGCAAAATGGATCGCTGGGTCCTACCACCTTGGTGAAAACTTGCTGGGACCCGAGGGGTATATATGCCTCCAGCAAAGGCTTCAGCAGATACCATTGGGGAACAGGCTTTAGCAGATACCATTGGGGAACAGGCTTCAGCAGATACCATTGGGGAACAGGCTTTGACCCCATAGGTGATATATTTTCCCTTCAAGATTTAGTAAAAGAAAATCACTGGAACAGAACAATACATCCACACAGAGCAAACTTGAACTAATATAAACTTCATCTTAGGATTAATTTTCACACTTTAATCATATATTGAACAGTGGTGTTGTAAATACCTAAAGAGTTACATATGCCAAGTAAGAAAACATATAAGTGGCTACATGTGGTGTGATAGAACTTCAAGGCCCTAGGCAAAGTTGTCTATACAATTATCATACAGCAATCATGTGAAAAGCAACATGAAAGCAAATAAGAAGAACCTGTCAAAGTCTAGAACTCTTGATTAGTTTGATTCCATAATAACCCAATGGATGAATTGCAAAAAGCAAGTGCATATTTACTATCTGGATGACAGACTACACGAATAAACAAGGTATGCAAAGTAGTGTAATAGAACGCTTGGTCCTACCACATTGGTGAAAACTTGCTGGGACCCGAGGGGTATATATTCCTCCAGCAAAGGCTTCAGCAGATACCATTGGGGAACAGGCTTTGACCCCATACGTGATATCTTTTCCCTTCCAGGTTTAGTCATAGAACATCACTGGAACAGAACAATACATCCACACAGAGCAAACTTGAACTAATATAAACTTTTTCTAACAATTAATTTTCACACTTTAATCATATAGTGAACAGTGGTGTTGTAAATACCTAAAGAGTTACATATGCCAAGTAAGAAAACATATAAGTGGCTACATGTGGTGTGATAGAACTTCAAGGCCCTAGGCATAGTTGTCTATAAAAATCTCATACAGCAATCATGTGAAAAGCAACATGAAAGCAAATAAGAAGAACCCGTCAAAGTCTAGAACTCTTGATTAGTTTGATTCCATAATAACCAAATGGATGAATTGCAAAGCAAGTGCATATTTATTATCTGGAGGGCAGGCTACACGAATAAACAAGGTATGTAAAGGGGCAAAATGGATCGCTGGGTCCTACCACCTTGGTGAAAACTTGCTGGGACCCGAGGGGTATACTGTATGCCTCCAGCAAAGGCTTCAGCAGATACCATTGGGGAACAGGCTTTGACCCCATAGGTGATATCTTTTCCCTTCAAGGTTTAGTCATAGAACATCACTGGAACAGAACAATACATCCACACAGAGCAAACTTGGAACTAATATAAACTTTTTCTTGCAATTAATTTTCACACTTTAATCATTGTAAATACCTAAAGAGTTACATATGCCAAGTAAGAAAACATATAAGTGGCTACATGTGGTGTGATAGAACTTCAAGGCCCTAGGCATAGTTGTCTATAAAATTCTCATACAGCAATCATGTGAAAAGCAACATGAAAGCAAATAAGAAGAACCCGTCAAAGTCTAGAACTCTTGATTAGTTTGATTCCATAATAACCCAATGGATGAATTGCAAAAAGCAAGTGCATATTTACTATCTGGATGGCAGACTACACGAATAAACAAGGTATGCAAAGTAGTGTAATAGAACGCTGGGTCCTACCACCTTGGTGAAAACTTGCTGGGACCCGAGGGGTATATATGCCTCCAGCAAAGGCTTCAGCAGATACCATTGTGGAACAGGCTTTAGCAGATACCATTGGGGAACAGGCTTCAGCAGATACCATTGGGGAACAGGCTTTGACCCCATAGGTGATATATTTTCCCTTCAAGATTTAGTAAAAGAAAATCACTGGAACAGAACAATACATACACACAGAGCAAACTTGAACTAATATAAACTTCATCTTAGGATTAATTTTCACACTTTAATCATATATTGAACAGTGGTGTTGTAAATACCTAAAGAGTTACATATGCCAAGTAAGAAAACATATAAGTGGCTACATGTGGTGTGATAGAACTTCAAGGCCCTAGGCAAAGTTGTCTATACAATTTTCATACAGCAATCATGTGAAAAGCAACATGAAAGCAAATAAGAAGAACCCGTCAAAGTCTAGAACTCTTGATTAGTTTGATTCCATAATAACCCAATGGATGAATTGCAAAAAGCAAGTGCATATTTACTATCTGGATGGCAGACTACACGAATAAACAAGGTATGCAAAGTAGTGTAATAGAACGCTTGGTCCTACCACCTTGGTGAAAACTTGCTGGGACCCGAGGGGTATATATTCCTCCAGCAAAGGCTTCAGCAGATACCATTGGGGAACAGGCTTTGACCCCATACGTGATATCTTTTCCCTTCCAGGTTTAGTCATAGAACATCACTGGAACAGAACAATACATCCACACAGAGCAAACTTGAACTAATATAAACTTTTTCTAACAATTAATTTTCACACTTTAATCATATAGTGAACAGTGGTGTTGTAAATACCTAAAGAGTTACATATGCCAAGTAAGAAAACATAAGTGGCTACATGTGGTGTGATAGAACTTCAAGGCCCTAGGCATAGTTGTCTATAAAAATCTCATACAGCAATCATGTGAAAAGCAACATGAAAGCAAATAAGAAGAACCCGTCAAAGTCTAGAACTCTTGATTAGTTTGATTCCATAATAACCAAATGGATGAATTGCAAAGCAAGTGCATATTTATTATCTGGAGGGCAGGCTACACGAATAAACAAGGTATGTAAAGGGGCAAAATGGATCGCTGGGTCCTACCACCTTGGTGAAAACTTGCTGGGACCCGAGGGGTATACTGTATGCCTCCAGCAAAGGCTTCAGCAGATACCATTGGGGAACAGGCTTTGACCCCATAGGTGATATCTTTTCCCTTCAAGGTTTAGTCATAGAACATCACTGGAACAGAACAATACATCCACACAGAGCAAACTTGGAACTAATATAAACTTTTTCTTGCAATTAATTTTCACACTTTAATCATTGTAAATACCTAAAGAGTTACATATGCCAAGTAAGAAAACATATAAGTGGCTACATGTGGTGTGATAGAACTTCAAGGCCCTAGGCATAGTTGTCTATAAAATTCTCATACAGCAATCATGTGAAAAGCAACATGAAAGCAAATAAGAAGAACCCGTCAAAGTCTAGAACTCTTGATTAGTTTGATTCCATAATAACCCAATGGATGAATTGCAAAAAGCAAGTGCATATTTACTATCTGGATGGCAGACTACACGAATAAACAAGGTATGCAAAGTAGTGTAATAGAACGCTGGGTCCTACCACCTTGGTGAAAACTTGCTGGGACCCGAGGGGTATACTGTATGCCTCCAGCAAAGGCTTCAGCAGATACCATTGGGGAACAGGCTTTGACCCCATAGGTGATATCTTTTCCCTTCAAGGTTTAGTCATAGAACATCACTGGAACAGAACAATACATCCACACAGAGCAAACTTGGAACTAATATAAACTTTTTCTTGCAATTAATTTTCACACTTTAATCGTTGTAAATACCTAAAGAGTTACATATGCCAAGTAAGAAAACATATAAGTGGCTACATGTGGTGTGATAGAACTTCAAGGCCCTAGGCATAGTTGTCTATAAAATTCTCATACAGCAATCATGTGAAAAGCAACATGAAAGCAAATAAGAAGAACCCGTCAAAGTCTAGAACTCTTGATTAGTTTGATTCCATAATAACCAAATGGATGAATTGCAAAGCAAGTGCATATTTATTATCTGGAGGGCAGGCTACACGAATAAACAAGGTATGTAAAGGGGCAAAATGGATCGCTGGGTCCTACCACCTTGGTGAAAACTTGCTGGGACCCGAGGGGTATATATGCCTCCAGCAAAGGCTTCAGCAGATACCATTGGGGAACAGGCTTTAGCAGATACCATTGGGGAACAGGCTTCAGTAGATACCATTGGGGAACAGGCTTTGACCCCATAGGTGATATATTTTCCCTTCAAGATTTAGTAAAAGAAAATCACTGGAACAGAACAATACATCCACACAGAGCAAACTTGAACTAATATAAACTTCATCTTAGGATTAATTTTCACACTTTAATCATATATTGAACAGTGGTGTTGTAAATACCTAAAGAGTTACATATGCCAAGTAAGAAAACATATAAGTGGCTACATGTGGTGTGATAGAACTTCAAGGCCCTAGGCAAAGTTGTCTATACAATTCTCATACAGCAATCATGTGAAAAGCAACATGAAAGCAAATAAGAAGAACCTGTCAAAGTCTAGAACTCTTGATTAGTTTGATTCCATAATAACCCAATGGATGAATTGCAAAAAGCAAGTGCATATTTACTATCTGGATGACAGACTACACGAATAAACAAGGTATGCAAAGTAGTGTAATAGAACGCTTGGTCCTACCACCTTGGTGAAAACTTGCTGGGACCCGAGGGGTATATATTCATCCAGCAAAAGCTTCAGCAGATACCATTGGGGAACAGGCTTTGACCCCATACGTGATATCTTTTCCCTTCCAGGTTTAGTCATAGAACATCACTGGAACAGAACAATACATCCACACAGAGCAAACTTGAACTAATATAAAGTTTTTCTAACATTTAATTTTCACACTTTAATCATATAGTGAACAGTGGTGTTGTAAATACCTAAAGAGTTACATATGCCAAGTAAGAAAACATATAAGTGGCTACATGTGGTGTGATAGAACTTCAAGGCCCTAGGCATAGTTGTCTATAAAAATCTCATACAGCAATCATGTGAAAAGCAACATGAAAGCAAATAAGAAGAACCCGTCAAAGTCTAGAACTCTTGATTAGTTTGATTCCATAATAACCCAATGGATGAATTGCAAAAAGCAAGTGCATATTTACTATCTGGATGGCAGACTACACGAATAAACAAGGTATGCAAAGTAGTGTAATAGAACGCTGGGTCCTACCACCTTGGTGAAAACTTGCTGGGACCCGAGGGGTATATATTCCTCCAGCAAAGGCTTCAGCAGATACCATTGGGGAACAGGCTTTGACCCCATACGTGATATCTTTTCCCTTCAAGGTTTAGTCACAGAACATCACTGGAACAGAACAATACATCCACACAGAGCAAACTTGAACTAATATAAACTTCTTCTTAGGATTAATTTTCAAACTTTAATCGTTGTACATACCTAAAGAGTTACATATGCCAAGTAAGAAAACATAAGTGGCTACATGTGGTGTGATAGAACTTCAAGGCCCTAGGCATAGTTGTCTATAAAAATCTCATACAGCAATCATGTGAAAAGCAACATGAAAGCAAATAAGAAGAACCCGTCAAAGTCTAGAACTCTTGATTAGTTTGATTCCATGATAACCCAATGGATGAATTGCAAAGCAAGTGCATATTTATTATCCGGAGGGAAGGCTACACGAATAAACAAGGTATGCAAAGGGGCAAAATGGATCGCTGGGTCCTACCACCTTGGTGAAAACTTGCTGGGACCCGAGGGGTATATATGCCTCCAGCAAAGGCTTCAGCAGATACCATTGGGGAACAGGCTTCAGCAGATACCATTGGGGAACAGGCTTTGACCCCATAGGTGATATATTTTCCCTTCAAGATTTAGTAAAAGAAAATCACTGGAACAGAACAATACATCCACACAGAGCAAACTTGAACTAATATAAACTTCATCTTAGGATTATTTTTCACACTTTAATCATATATTGAACAGTGGTGTTGTAAATACCTAAAGAGTTACATATGCCAAGTAAGAAAACATATAAGTGGCTACATGTGCTGTGATAGAACTTCAAGGCCCTAGGCAAAGTTGTCTATACAATTATCATACAGCAATCATGTGAAAAGCAACATGAAAGCAAATAAGAAGAACCTGTCAAAGTCTAGAACTCTTGATTAGTTTGATTCCATAATAACCCAATGGATGAATTGCAAAAAGCAAGTGCATATTTACTATCTGGATGACAGACTACACGAATAAACAAGGTATGCAAAGTAGTGTAATAGAACGCTTGGTCCTACCACATTGGTGAAAACTTGCTGGGACCCGAGGGGTATATATTCCTCCAGCAAAGGCTTCAGCAGATACCATTGGGGAACAGGCTTTGACCCCATACGTGATATCTTTTCCCTTCAAGGTTTAGTCATAGAACATCACTGGAACAGAACAATACATCCACACAGAGCAAACTTGAACTAATATAAACTTTTTCTAACAATTAATTTTCACACTTTAATCATATAGTAAACAGTGGTGTTGTAAATACCTAAAGAGTTACATATGCCAAGTAAGAAAACATATAAGTGGCTACATGTGGTGTGATAGAACTTCAAGGCCCTAGGCATAGTTGTCTATAAAAATCTCATACAGCAATCATGTGAAAAGCAACATGAAAGCAAATAAGAAGAACCCGTCAAAGTCTAGAACTCTTGATTAGTTTGATTCCATAATAACCAAATGGATGAATTGCAAAGCAAGTGCATATTTATTATCTGGAGGGCAGGCTACACAAATAAACAAGGTATGTAAAGGGGCAAAATGGATCGCTGGGTCCTACCACCTTGGTGAAAACTTGCTGGGACCCGAGGGGTATATATGCCTCCAGCAAAGGCTTCAGCAGATACCATTGGGGAACAGGCTTTAGCAGATACCATTGGGGAACAGGCTTCAGCAGATACCATTGGGGAACAGGCTTTGACCCCATAGGTGATATATTTTCCCTTCAAGATTTAGTAAAAGAAAATCACTGGAACAGAACAATACATCCACACAGAGCAAACTTGAACTAATATAAACTTCATCTTAGGATTAATTTTCACACTTTAATCATATATTGAACAGTGGTGTTGTAAATACCTAAAGAGTTACATATGCCAAGTAAGAAAACATATAAGTGGCTACATGTGGTGTGATAGAACTTCAAGGCCCTAGGCAAAGTTGTCTATAAAATTCTCATACAGCAATCATGTGAAAAGCAACATGAAAGCAAATAAGAAGAACCCGTCAAAGTCTAGAACTCTTGATTAGTTTGATTCCATAATAACCAAATGGATGAATTGCAAAGCAAGTGCATATTTATTATCTGGAGGGCAGGCTACACGAATAAACAAGGTATGTAAAGGGGCAAAATGGATCGCTGGGTCCTACCACCTTGGTGAAAACTTGCTGGGACCCGAGGGGTATACTGTATGCCTCCAGCAAAGGCTTCAGCAGATACCATTGGGGAACAGGCTTTGACCCCATAGGTGATATCTTTTCCCTTCAAGGTTTAGTCACAGAACATCACTGGAACAGAACAATACATCCACACAGAGCAAACTTGAACTAATATAAACTTCTTCTTAGGATTAATTTTCAAACTTTAATCGTTGTACATACCTAAAGAGTTACATATGCCAAGTAAGAAAACATAAGTGGCTACATGTGGTGTTATAGAACTTCAAGGCCCTAGGCATAGTTGTCTATAAAAATCTCATACAGCAATCATGTGAAAAGCAACATGAAAGCAAATAAGAAGAACCCGTCAAAGTCTAGAACTCTTGATTAGTTTGATTCCATGATAACCCAATGGATGAATTGCAAAGCAAGTGCATATTTATTATCCGGAGGGCAGGCTACACGAATAAACAAGGTATGCAAAGTAGTGTAATAGAACGCTGGGTCCTACCACCTTGGTGAAAACTTGCTGGGACCCGAGGGGTATATATTCCTCCAGCAAAGGCTTCAGCAGTTACCATTGGGGAACAGGCTTTGACCCCATACGTGATATCTTTTCCCTTCAAGGTTTAGTCACAGAACATCACTGGAACAGAACAATACATCCACACAGAGCAAACTTGAACTAATATAAACTTCTTCTTAGGATTAATTTTCAAACTTTAATCGTTGTACATACCTAAAGAGTTACATATGCCAAGTAAGAAAACATAAGTGGCTACATGTGGTGTGATAGAACTTCAAGGCCCTAGGCATAGTTGTCTATAAAAATCTCATACAGCAATCATGTGAAAAGCAACATGAAAGCAAATAAGAAGAACCCGTCAAAGTCTAGAACTCTTGATTAGTTTGATTCCATGATAACCCAATGGATGAATTGCAAAGCAAGTGCATATGTATTATCCGGAGGGCAGGCTACACGAATAAACAATGTATGCAAAGGGGCAAAATGGATCGCTGGGTCCTACCACCTTGGTGAAAACTTGCTGGGACCCGAGGGGTATATATGCCTCCAGCAAAGGCTTCAGCAGATACCATTGGGGAACAGGCTTCAGCAGATACTATTGGGGAACAGGCTTTGACCCCATAGGTGATATATTTTCCCTTCAAGATTTAGTAAAAGAAAATCACTGGAACAGAACAATACATCCACACAGAGCAAACTTGAACTAATATAAACTTCATCTTAGGATTAATTTTCACACTTTAATCATATATTGAACAGTGGTGTTGTAAATACCTAAAGAGTTACATATGCCAAGTAAGAAAACATATAAGTGGCTACATGTGGTGTGATAGAACTTCAAGGCCCTAGGCATAGTTGTCTATAAAAATCTCATACAGCAATCATGTGAAAAGCAACATGAAAGCAAATAAGAAGAACCCGTCAAAGTCTAGAACTCTTGATTAGTTTGATTCCATAATAACCCAATGGATGAATTGCAAAAAGCAAGTGCATATTTACTATCTGGATGACAGACTACACGAATAAACAAGGTATGCAAAGTAGGGTAATAGAACGCTTGGTCCTACCACCTTGGTGAAAACTTGCTGGGACCCGAGGGGTATATATTCCTCCAGCAAAGGCTTCAGCAGATACCATTGGGGAACAGGCTTTGACCCCATACGTGATATCTTTTCCCTTCCAGGTTTAGTCATAGAACATCACTGGAACAGAACAATACATCCACACAGAGCAAACTTGAACTAACATAAACTTTTTCTAACAATTAATTTTCACACTTTAATCATATAGTGAACAGTGGTGTTGTAAATACCTAAAGAGTTACATATGCAAGGTAAGAAAACATATAAGTGGCTACATGTGGTGTGATAGAACTTCAAGGCCCTAGGCATAGTTGTCTATAAAAATCTCATACAGCAATCATGTGAAAAGCAACATGAAAGCAAATAAGAAGAACCCGTCAAAGTCTAGAACTCTTGATTAGTTTGATTCCATAATAACCAAATGGATGAATTGCAAAGCAAGTGCATATTTATTATCTGGAGGGCAGGCTACACAAATAAACAAGGTATGTAAAGGGGCAAAATGGATCGCTGGGTCCTACCACCTTGGTGAAAACTTGCTGGGACCCGAGGGGTATATATGCCTCCAGCAAAGGCTTCAGCAGATACCATTGGGGAACAGGCTTTAGCAGATACCATTGGGGAACAGGCTTCAGCAGATACCATTGGGGAACAGGCTTTGACCCCATAGGTGATATATTTTCCCTTCAAGATTTAGTAAAAGAAAATCACTGGAACAGAACAATACATCCACACAGAGCAAACTTGAACTAATATAAACTTCATCTTAGGATTAATTTTCACACTTTAATCATATATTGAACAGTGGTGTTGTAAATACCTAAAGAGTTACATATGCCAAGTAAGAAAACATATAAGTGGCTACATGTGGTGTGATAGAACTTCAAGGCCCTAGGCAAAGTTGTCTATAAAATTCTCATACAGCAATCATGTGAAAAGCAACATGAAAGCAAATAAGAAGAACCCGTCAAAGTCTAGAACTCTTGATTAGTTTGATTCCATAATAACCCAATGGATGAATTGCAAAAAGCAAGTGCATATTTACTATCTGGATGACAGACTACACGAATAAACAAGGTATGCAAAGTAGTGTAATAGAACGCTTGGTCCTACCACCTTGGTGAAAACTTGCTGGGACCCGAGGGGTATATATTCCTCCAGCAAAGGCTTCAGCAGATACCATTGGGGAACAGGCTTTGACCCCATAGGTGATATCTTTTCCCTTCCAGGTTTAGTCATAGAACATCACTGGAACAGAACAACACATCCACACAGAGCAAACTTGAACTAATATAAACTTTTTCTAACAATTAATTTTCACACTTTAATCATATAGTGAACAGTGGTGTTGTAAATACCTAAAGAGTTACATATATCAAGTAAGAAAACATATAAGTGGCTACATGTGGTGTGATAGAACTTCAAGGCCCTAGGCATAGTTGTCTATAAAAATCTCATACAGCAATCATGTGAAAAGCAACATGAAAGCAAATAAGAAGAACCCGTCAAAGTCTAGAACTCTTGATTAGTTTGATTTCATAATAACCAAATGGATGAATTGCAAAGCAAGTGCATATTTATTATCTGGAGGGCAGGCTACACGAATAAACAAGGTATGTAAAGGGGCAAAATGGATCGCTGGGTCCTACCACCTTGGTGAAAACTTGCTGGGACCCGAGGGGTATATATGCCTCCAGCAAAGGCTTCAGCAGATTCCATTGGGGAACAGGCTTTAGCAGATACCATTGGGGAACAGGCTTCAGCAGATACCATTGGGGAACAGGCTTTGACCCCATAGGTGATATATTTTCCCTTCAAGATTTAGTAAAAGAAAATCACTGGAACAGAACAATACATCCACACAGAGCAAACTTGAACTAATATAAACTTCATCTTAGGATTAATTTTCACACTTTAATCATATATTGAACAGTGGTGTTGTAAATACCTAAAGAGTTACATATGCCAAGTAAGAAAACATATAAGTGGCTACATGTGGTGTGATAGAACTTCAAGGCCCTAGGCAAAGTTGTCTATACAATTCTCATACAGCAATCATGTGAAAAGCAACATGAAAGCAAATAAGAAGAACCCGTCAAAGTCTAGAACTCTTGATTAGTTTGATTCCATAATAACCCAATGGATGAATTGCAAAAAGCAAGTGCATATTTACTATCTGGATGACAGACTACACGAATAAACAAGGTATGCAAAGTAGTGTAATAGAACGCTTGGTCCTACCACCTTGGTGAAAACTTGCTGGGACCCGAGGGGTATATATTCCTCCAGCAAAGGCTTCAGCAGATACCATTGGGGGAACAGGCTTTGACCCCATACGTGATATCTTTTCCCTTCCAGGTTTAGTCATAGAACATCACTGGAACAGAACAATACATCCACACAGAGCAAACTTGAACTAATATAAACTTTTTCTAACAATTAATTTTCACACTTTAATCATATAGTGAACAGTGGTGTTGTAAATACCTAAAGAGTTACATATGCCAAGTAAGAAAACATATAAGTGGCTACATGTGGTGTGATAGAACTTCAAGGCCCTAGGCATAGTTGTCTATAAAAATCTCATACAGCAATCATGTGAAAAGCAACATGAAAGCAAATAAGAAGAACCCGTCAAAGTCTAGAACTCTTGATTAGTTTGATTCCATAATAACCAAATGGATGAATTGCAAAGCAAGTGCATATTTATTATCTGGAGGGCAGGCTACACGAATAAACAAGGTATGTAAAGGGGCAAAATGGATCGCTGGGTCCTACCACCTTGGTGAAAACTTGCTGGGACCCGAGGGGTATACTGTATGCCTCCAGCAAAGGCTTCAGCAGATACCATTGGGGAACAGGCTTTGACCCCATAGGTGATATCTTTTCCCTTCAAGGTTTAGTCATAGAACATCACTGGAACAGAACAATACATCCACACAGAGCAAACTTGGAACTAATATAAACTTTTTCTTGCAATTAATTTTCACACTTTAATCGTTGTAAATACCTAAAGAGTTACATATGCCAAGTAAGAAAACATTTAAGTGGCTACATGTGGTGTGATAGAACTTCAAGGCCCTAGGCATAGTTGTCTATAAAATTCTCATACAGCAATCATGTGAAAAGCAACATGAAAGCAAATAAGAAGAACCCGTCAAAGTCTAGAACTCTTGATTAGTTTGATTCCATAATAACCCAATGGATGAATTGCAAAAAGCAAGTGCATATTTATTATCTGGATGGCAGACTACACGAATAAACAAGGTATGCAAAGTAGTGTAATAGAACGCTGGGTCCTACCACCTTGGTGAAAACTTGCTGGGACCCAAGGGGTATATATTCCTCCAGCAAAGGCTTCAGCAGTTACCATTGGGGAACAGGCTTTGACCCCATACGTGATATCTTTTCCCTTCAAGGTTTAGTCACAGAACATCACTGGAACAGAACAATACATCCACACAGAGCAAACTTGAACTAATATAAACTTCTTCTTAGGATTAATTTTCAAACTTTAATCGTTGTACATACCTAAAGAGTTACATATGCCAAGCAAGAAAACATAAGTGGCTACATGTGGTGTGATAGAACTTCAAGGCCCTAGGCATAGTTGTCTATAAAAATCTCATACAGCAATCATGTGAAAAGCAACATGAAAGCAAATAAGAAGAACCCGTCAAAGTCTAGAACTCTTGATTAGTTTGATTCCATGATAACCCAATGGATGAATTGCAAAGCAAGTGCATATGTATTATCCGGAGGGCAGGCTACACGAATAAACAATGTATGCAAAGGGGCAAAATGGATCGCTGGGTCCTACCACCTTGGTGAAAACTTGCTGGGACCCGAGGGGTATATATGCCTCCAGCAAAGGCTTCAGCAGATACCATTGGGGAACAGGCTTCAGCAGATACCATTGGGGAACAGGCTTTGACCCCATAGGTGATATATTTTCCCTTCAAGATTTAGTAAAAGAAAATCACTGGAACAGAACAATACATCCACACAGAGCAAACTTGAACTAATATAAACTTCATCTTAGGATTAATTTTCACACTTTAATCATATATTGAACAGTGGTGTTGTAAATACCTAAAGAGTTACATATGCCAAGTAAGAAAACATATAAGTGGCTACATGTGGTGTGATAGAACTTCAAGGCCCTAGGCATAGTTGTCTATAAAAATCTCATACAGCAATCATGTGAAAAGCAACATGAAAGCAAATAAGAAGAACCCGTCAAAGTCTAGAACTCTTGATTAGTTTGATTCCATAATAACCCAATGGATGAATTGCAAAAAGCAAGTGCATATTTACTATCTGGATGACAGACTACACGAATAAACAAGGTATGCAAAGTAGGGTAATAGAACGCTTGGTCCTACCACCTTGGTGAAAACTTGCTGGGACCCGAGGGGTATATATTCCTCCAGCAAAGGCTTCAGCAGATACCATTGGGGAACAGGCTTTGACCCCATACGTGATATCTTTTCCCTTCCAGGTTTAGTCATAGAACATCACTGGAACAGAACAATACATCCACACAGAGCAAACTTGAACTAACATAAACTTTTTCTAACAATTAATTTTCACACTTTAATCATATAGTGAACAGTGGTGTTGTAAATACCTAAAGAGTTACATATGCAAGGTAAGAAAACATATAAGTGGCTACATGTGGTGTGATAGAACTTCAAGGCCCTAGGCATAGTTGTCTATAAAAATCTCATACAGCAATCATGTGAAAAGCAACATGAAAGCAAATAAGAAGAACCCGTCAAAGTCTAGAACTCTTGATTAGTTTGATTCCATAATAACCAAATGGATGAATTGCAAAGCAAGTGCATATTTATTATCTGGAGGGCAGGCTACACAAATAAACAAGGTATGTAAAGGGGCAAAATGGATCGCTGGGTCCTACCACCTTGGTGAAAACTTGCTGGGACCCGAGGGGTATATATGCCTCCAGCAAAGGCTTCAGCAGATACCATTGGGGAACAGGCTTTAGCAGATACCATTGGGGAACAGGCTTCAGCAGATACCATTGGGGAACAGGCTTTGACCCCATACGTGATATCTTTTCCCTTCCAGGTTTAGTCATAGAACATCACTGGAACAGAACAACACATCCACACAGAGCAAACTTGAACTAATATAAACTTTTTCTAACAATTAATTTTCACACTTTAATCATATAGTGAACAGTGGTGTTGTAAATACCTAAAGAGTTACATATGCCAAGTAAGAAAACATATAAGTGGCTACATGTGGTGTGATAGAACTTCAAGGCCCTAGGCATAGTTGTCTATAAAAATCTCATACAGCAATCATGTGAAAAGCAACATGAAAGCAAATAAGAAGAACCCGTCAAAGTCTAGAACTCTTGATTAGTTTGATTCCATAATAACCAAATGGATGAATTGCAAAGCAAGTGCATATATATTATCTGGAGGGCAGGCTACACGAATAAACAAGGTATGTAAAGGGGCAAAATGGATCGCTGGGTCCTACCACCTTGGTGAAAACTTGCTGGGACCCGAGGGGTATACTGTATGCCTCCAGCAAAGGCTTCAGCAGATACCATTGGGGAACAGGCTTTAGCAGATACCATTGGGGAACAGGCTTTGACCCCATAGGTGATATATTTTCCCTTCAAGATATAGTAAAAGAAAATCACTGGAACAGAACAATACATCCACACAGAGCAAACTTGAACTAATATAAACTTCATCTTAGGATTAATTTTCACACTTTAATCATATATTGAACAGTGGTGTTGTAAATACCTAAAGAGTTACATATGCCAAGTAAGAAAACATATAAGTGGCTACATGTGGTGTGATAGAACTTCAAGGCCCTAGGCATAGTTGTCTATAAAAATCTCATACAGCAATCATGTGAAAAGCAACATGAAAGCAAATAAGAAGAACCCGTCAAAGTCTAGAACTCTTGATTAGTTTGATTCCATAATAACCCAATGGATGAATTGCAAAAAGCAAGTGCATATTTACTATCTGGATGGCAGACTACACGAATAAACAAGGTATGCAAAGTAGTGTAATAGAACGCTGGGTCCTACCACCTTGGTGAAAACTTGCTGGGACCCGAGGGGTATATATTCCTCCAGCAAAGGCTTCAGCAGATACCATTGGGGAACAGGCTTTGACCCCATACGTGATATCTTTTCCCTTCAAGGTTTAGTCACAGAACATCACTGGAACAGAACAATACATCCACACAGAGCAAACTTGAACTAATATAAACTTCTTCTTAGGATTAATTTTCAAACTTTAATCGTTGTACATACCTAAAGAGTTACATATGCCAAGTAAGAAAACATAAGTGGCTACATGTGGTGTGATAGAACTTCAAGGCCCTAGGCATAGTTGTCTATAAAAATCTCATACAGCAATCATGTGAAAAGCAACATGAAAGCAAATAAGAAGAACCCGTAAAAGTCTAGAACTCTTGATTAGTTTGATTCCATGATAAACCAATGGATGAATAGCAAAGCAAGTGCATATTTATTATCCGGAGGGCAGGCTACACGAATAAACAAGGTATGCAAAGGGGCAAAATGGATCGCTGGGTCCTACCACCTTGGTGAAAACTTGCTGGGACCCGAGGGTTATATATGCCTCCAGCAAAGGCTTCAGCAGATACCATTGGGGAACAGGCTTTAGCAGATACCATTGGGGAACAGGCTTCAGCAGATACCATTGGGGAACAGGCTTTGACCCCATAGGTGATATATTTTCCCTTCAAGATTTAGTAAAAGAAAATCACTGGAACAGAACAATACATCCACACAGAGCAAACTTGAACTAATATAAACTTCATCTTAGGATTAATTTTCACACTTTAATCATATATTGAACAGTGGTGTTGTAAATACCTAAAGAGTTACATATGCCAAGTAAGAAAACATATAAGTGGCTACATGTGGTGTGATAGAACTTCAAGGCCCTAGGCAAAGTTGTCTATAAAATTCTCATACAGCAATCATGTGAAAAGCAACATGAAAGCAAATAAGAAGAACCCGTCAAAGTCTAGAACTCTTGATTAGTTTGATTCCATAATAACCAAATGGATGAATTGCAAAGCAAGTGCATATTTATTATCTGGAGGGCAGGCTACACGAATAAACAAGGTATGTAAAGGGGCAAAATGGATCGCTGGGTCCTACCACCTTGGTGAAAACTTGCTGGGACCCGAGGGGTATATATTCCTCCAGCAAAGGCTTCAGCAGTTACCATTGGGGAACAGGCTTTGACCCCATACGTGATATCTTTTCCCTTCAAGGTTTAGTCACAGAACATCACTGGAACAGAACAATACATCCACACAGAGCAAACTTGAACTAATATAAACTTCTTCTTAGGATTAATTTTCAAACTTTAATCGTTGTACATACCTAAAGAGTTACATATGCCAAGTAAGAAAACATAAGTGGCTACATGTGGTGTGATAGAACTTCAAGGCCCTAGGCATAGTTGTCTATAAAAATCTCATACAGCAATCATGTGAAAAGCAACATGAAAGCAAATAAGAAGAACCCGTCAAAGTCTAGAACTCTTGATTAGTTTGATTCCATGATAACCCAATGGATGAATTGCAAAGCAAGTGCATATTTATTATCCGGAGGGCAGGCTACACGAATAAACAAGGTATGCAAAGTAGTGTAATAGAACGCTGGGTCCTACCACCTTGGTGAAAACTTGCTGGGACCCGAGGGGTATATATTCCTCCAGCAAAGGCTTCAGCAGATACCATTGGGGAACAGGCTTTGACCCCATACGTGATATCTTTTCCCTTCCAGGTTTAGTCATAGAACATCACTGGAACAGAACAATACATCCACACAGAGCAAACTTGAAATAATATAAACTTTTTCTAACAATTAATTTTCACACTTTAATCATATAGTGAACAGTGGTGTTGTAAATACCTAAAGAGTTACATATGCCAAGTAAGAAAACATATAAGTGGCTACATGTGGTGTGATAGAACTTCAAGGCCCTAGGCATAGTTGTCTATAAAAATCTCATACAGCAATCATGTGAAAAGCAACATGAAAGCAAATAAGAAGAACCCGTCAAAGTCTAGAACTCTTGATTAGTTTGATTCCATAATAACCAAATGGATGAATTGCAAAGCAAGTGCATATTTATTATCTGGAGGGCAGGCTACACGAATAAACAAGGTATGTAAAGGGGCAAAATGGATCGCTGGGTCCTACCACCTTGGTGAAAACTTGCTGGGACCCGAGGGGTATGTATTCCTCCAGCAAAGGCTTCAGCAGATACCATTGGGGAACAGGCTTTGACCCCATACGTGATATCTTTTCCCTTCCAGGTTTAGTCATAGAACATCACTGGAACAGAACAATACACCCACACAGAGCAAACTTGAACTAATATAAACTTTTTCTAACAATTAATTTTCACACTTTAATCATATAGTGAACAGTGGTGTTGTAAATACCTAAAGAGTTACATATGCCAAGTAAGAAAACATATAAGTGGCTACATGTGGTGTGATAGAACTTCAAGGCCCTAGGCATAGTTGTCTATAAAAATCTCATACAGCAATCATGTGAAAAGCAACATGAAAGCAAATAAGAAGAACCCGTCAAAGTCTAGAACTCTTGATTAGTTTGATTCCATGATAACCCAATGGATGAATTGCAAAGCAAGTGCATATTTATTATCCGGAGGGCAGGCTACACGAATAAACAAGGTATGCAAAGGGGCAAAATGGATCGCTGGGTCCTACCACCTTGGTGAAAACTTGCTGGGACCCGAGGGGTATATATGCCTCCAGCAAAGGCTTCAGCAGATACCATTGGGGAACAGGCTTTAGCAGATACCATTGGGGAACAGGCTTCAGCAGATACCATTGGGGAACAGGCTTTGACCCCATAGGTGATATATTTTCCCTTCAAGATTTAGTAAAAGAAAATCACTGGAACAGAACAATACATCCACACAGGGCAAACTTGAACTAATATAAACTTCATCTTAGGATTAATTTTCACACTTTAATCATATATTGAACAGTGGTGTTGTAAATACCTAAAGAGTTACATATGCCAAGTAAGAAAACATATAAGTGGCTACATGTGGTGTGATAGAACTTCAAGGCCCTAGGCAAAGTTGTCTATACAATTCTCATACAGCAATCATGTGAAAAGCAACATGAAAGCAAATAAGAAGAACCCGTCAAAGTCTAGAACTCTTGATTAGTTTGATTCCATAATAACCCAATGGATGAATTGCAAAAAGCAAGTGCATATTTACTATCTGGATGACAGACTACACGAATAAACAAGGTATGCAAAGTAGTGTAATAGAACGCTTGGTCCTACCACCTTGGTGAAAACTTGCTGGGACCCGAGGGGTATATATTCCTCCAGCAAAGGCTTCAGCAGATACCATTGGGGAACAGGCTTTGACCCCATACGTGATATCTTTTCCCTTCAAGGTTTAGTCACAGAACATCACTGGAACAGAACAATACATCCACACAGAGCAAACTTGAACTAATATAAACTTTTTCTAACAATTAATTTTCACACTTTAATCATATAGTGAACAGTGGTGTTGTAAATACCTAAAGAGTTACATATGCCAAGTAAGAAAACATATAAGTGGCTACATGTGGTGTGATAGAACTTCAAGGCCCTAGGCATAGTTGTCTATAAAAATCTCATACAGCAATCATGTGAAAAGCAACATGAAAGCAAATAAGAAGAACCCGTCAAAGTCTAGAACTCTTGATTAGTTTGATTCCATAATAACCCAATGGATGAATTGCAAAAAGCAAGTGCATATTTACTATCTGGATGGCAGACTACACGAATAAACAAGGTATGCAAAGTAGTGTAATAGAACGCTGGGTCCTACCACCTTGGTGAAAACTTGCTGGGACCCGAGGGGTATATATTCCTCCAGCAAAGGCTTCAGCAGATACCATTGGGGAACAGGCTTTGACCCCATACGTGATATCTTTTCCCTTCAAGGTTTAGTCACAGAACATCACTGGAACAAAACAATACATCCACACAGAGCAAACTTGAACTAATATAAACTTCTTCTTAGGATTAATTTTCAAACTTTAATCGTTGTACATACCTAAAGAGTTACATATGCCAAGTAAGAAAACATAAGTGGCTACATGTGGTGTGATAGAACTTCAAGGCCCTAGGCATAGTTGTCTATAAAAATCTCATACAGCAATCATGTGAAAAGCAACATGAAAGCAAATAAGAAGAACCCGTCAAAGTCTAGAACTCTTGATTAGTTTGATTCCATGATAACCCAATGGATGAATTGCAAAGCAAGTGCATATTTATTATCCGGAGGGCAGGCTACACGAATAAACAAGGTATGCAAAGGGGCAAAATGGATCGCTGGGTCCTACCACCTTGGTGAAAACTTGCTGGGACCCGAGGGGTATATATGCCTCCAGCAAAGGCTTCAGCAGATACCATTGGGGAACAGGCTTTAGCAGATACCATTGGGGAACAGGCTTCAGCAGATACCATTGGGGAACAGGCTTTGACCCCATAGGTGATATATTTTCCCTTCAAGATTTAGTAAAAGAAAATCACTGGAACAGAACAATACATCCACACAGAGCAAACTTGAACTAATATAAACTTCATCTTAGGATTAATTTTCACACTTTAATCATATATTGAACAGTGGTGTTGTAAATACCTAAAGAGTTACATATGCCAAGTAAGAAAACATATAAGTGGCTACATGTGGTGTGATAGAACTTCAAGGCCCTAGGCAAAGTTGTCTATACAATTCTCATACAGCAATCATGTGAAAAGCAACATGAAAGCAAATAAGAAGAACCCGTCAAAGTCTAGAACTCTTGATTAGTTTGATTCCATAATAACCCAATGGATGAATTGCAAAAAGCAAGTGCATATTTACTATCTGGATGACAGACTACACGAATAAACAAGGTATGCAAAGTAGGGTAATAGAACGCTTGGTCCTACCACCTTGGTGAAAACTTGCTGGGACCCGAGGGGTATATATTCCTCCAGCAAAGGCTTCAGCAGATACCATTGGGGAACAGGCTTTGACCCCATACGTGATATCTTTTCCCTTCCAGGTTTAGTCATAGAACATCACTGGAACAGAACAATACATCCACACAGAGCAAACTTGAACTAACATAAACTTTTTCTAACAATTAATTTTCACACTTTAATCATATAGTGAACAGTGGTGTTGTAAATACCTAAAGAGTTACATATGCAAGGTAAGAAAACATATAAGTGGCTACATGTGGTGTGATAGAACTTCAAGGCCCTAGGCATAGTTGTCTATAAAAATCTCATACAGCAATCATGTGAAAAGCAACATGAAAGCAAATAAGAAGAACCCGTCAAAGTCTAGAACTCTTGATTAGTTTGATTCCATAATAACCAAATGGATGAATTGCAAAGCAAGTGCATATTTATTATCTGGAGGGCAGGCTACACAAATAAACAAGGTATGTAAAGGGGCAAAATGGATCGCTGGGTCCTACCACCTTGGTGAAAACTTGCTGGGACCTGAGGGGTATATATGCCTCCAGCAAAGGCTTCAGCAGATACCATTGGGGAACAGGCTTTAGCAGATACCATTGGGGAACAGGCTTCAGCAGATACCATTGGGGAACAGGCTTTGACCCCATAGGTGATATATTTTCCCTTCAAGATTTAGTAAAAGAAAATCACTGGAACAGAACAATACATCCACACAGAGCAAACTTGAACTAATATAAACTTCATCTTAGGATTAATTTTCACACTTTAATCATATATTGAACAGTGGTGTTGTAAATACCTAAAGAGTTACATATGCCAAGTAAGAAAACATATAAGTGGCTACATGTGGTGTGATAGAACTTCAAGGCCCTAGGCAAAGTTGTCTATAAAATTCTCATACAGCAATCATGTGAAAAGCAACATGAAAGCAAATAAGAAGAACCCGTCAAAGTCTAGAACTCTTGATTAGTTTGATTCCATAATAACCAAATGGATGAATTGCAAAGCAAGTGCATATTTATTATCTGGAGGGCAGGCTACACGAATAAACAAGGTATGTAAAGGGGCAAAATGGATCGCTGGGTCCTACCACCTTGGTGAAAACTTGCTGGGACCCGAGGGGTATACTGTATGCCTCCAGCAAAGGCTTCAGCAGATACCATTGGGGAACAGGCTTTGACCCCATAGGTGATATCTTTTCCCTTCAAGGTTTAGTCACAGAACATCACTGGAACAGAACAATACATCCACACAGAGCAAACTTGAACTAATATAAACTTCTTCTTAGGATTAATTTTCAAACTTTAATCGTTGTACATACCTAAAGAGTTACATATGCCAAGTAAGAAAACATAAGTGGCTACATGTGGTGTTATAGAACTTCAAGGCCCTAGGCATAGTTGTCTATAAAAATCTCATACAGCAATCATGTGAAAAGCAACATGAAAGCAAATAAGAAGAACCCGTCAAAGTCTAGAACTCTTGATTAGTTTGATTCCATGATAACCCAATGGATGAATTGCAAAGCAAGTGCATATTTATTATCCGGAGGGCAGGCTACACGAATAAACAAGGTATGCAAAGTAGTGTAATAGAACGCTGGGTCCTACCACCTTGGTGAAAACTTGCTGGGACCCGAGGGGTATATATTCCTCCAGCAAAGGCTTCAGCAGTTACCATTGGGGAACAGGCTTTGACCCCATACGTGATATCTTTTCCCTTCAAGGTTTAGTCACAGAACATCACTGGAACAGAACAATACATCCACACAGAGCAAACTTGAACTAATATAAACTTCTTCTTAGGATTAATTTTCAAACTTTAATCGTTGTACATACCTAAAGAGTTACATATGCCAAGTAAGAAAACATAAGTGGCTACATGTGGTGTGATAGAACTTCAAGGCCCTAGGCATAGTTGTCTATAAAAATCTCATACAGCAATCATGTGAAAAGCAATATGAAAGCAAATAAGAAGAACCCGTCAAAGTCTAGAACTCTTGATTAGTTTGATTCCATAATAACCCAATGGATGAATTGCAAAAAGCAAGTGCATATTTACTATCTGGATGACAGACTACACGAATAAACAAGGTATGCAAAGTAGTGTAATAGAACGCTTGGTCCTACCACCTTGGTGAAAACTTGCTGGGACCCGAGGGGTATATATTCCTCCAGCAAAGGCTTCAGCAGATACCATTGGGGAACAGGCTTTGACCCCATACGTGATATCTTTTCCCTTCCAGGTTTAGTCATAGAACATCACTGGAACAGAACAACACATCCACACAGAGCAAACTTGAACTAATATAAACTTTTTCTAACAATTAATTTTCACACTTTAATCATATAGTGAACAGTGGTGTTGTAAATACCTAAAGAGTTACATATGCCAAGTAAGAAAACATATAAGTGGCTACATGTGGTGTGATAGAACTTCAAGGCCCTAGGCATAGTTGTCTATAAAAATCTCATACAGCAATCATGTGAAAAGCAACATGAAAGCAAATAAGAAGAACCCGTCAAAGTCTAGAACTCTTGATTAGTTTGATTCCATAATAACCAAATGGATGAATTGCAAAGCAAGTGCATATTTATTATCTGGAGGGCAGGCTACACGAATAAACAAGGTATGTAAAGGGGCAAAATGGATCGCTGGGTCCTACCACCTTGGTGAAAACTTGCTGGGACCCGAGGGGTATACTGTATGCCTCCAGCAAAGGCTTCAGCAGATACCATTGGGGAACAGGCTTTGACCCCATAGGTGATATCTTTTCCCTTCAAGGTTTAGTCATAGAACATCACTGGAACAGAACAATACATCCACACAGAGCAAACTTGGAACTAATATAAACTTTTTCTTGCAATTAATTTTCACACTTTAATCGTTGTAAATACCTAAAGAGTTACATATGCCAAGTAAGAAAACATATAAGTGGCTACATGTGGTGTGATAGAACTTCAAGGCCCTAGGCATAGTTGTCTATAAAATTCTCATACAGCAATCATGTGAAAAGCAACATGAAAGCAAATAAGAAGAACCCGTCAAAGTCTAGAACTCTTGATTAGTTTGATTCCATAATAACCCAATGGATGAATTGCAAAAAGCAAGTGCATATTTATTATCTGGATGGCAGACTACACGAATAAACAAGGTATGCAAAGTAGTGTAATAGAACGCTGGGTCCTACCACCTTGGTGAAAACTTGCTGGGACCCAAGGGGTATATATTCCTCCAGCAAAGGCTTCAGCAGTTACCATTGGGGAACAGGCTTTGACCCCATACTTGATATCTTTTCCCTTCAAGGTTTAGTCACAGAACATCACTGGAACAGAACAATACATCCACACAGAGCAAACTTGAACTAATATAAACTTCTTCTTAGGATTAATTTTCAAACTTTAATCGTTGTACATACCTAAAGAGTTACATATGCCAAGTAAGAAAACATAAGTGGCTACATGTGGTGTGATAGAACTTCAAGGCCCTAGGCATAGTTGTCTATAAAAAATCTCATACAGCAATCATGTGAAAAGCAACATGAAAGCAAATAAAAAGAACCCGTCAAAGTCTAGAACTCTTGATTAGTTTGATTCCATGATAACCCAATGGATGAATTGCAAAGCAAGTGCATATGTATTATCCGGAGGGCAGGCTACACGAATAAACAATGTATGCAAAGGGGCAAAATGGATCGCTGGGTCCTACCACCTTGGTGAAAACTTGCTGGGACCCGAGGGGTATATATGCCTCCAGCAAAGGCTTCAGCAGATACCATTGGGGAACAGGCTTCAGCAGATACCATTGGGGAACAGGCTTTGACCCCATAGGTGATATATTTTCCCTTCAAGATTTAGTAAAAGAAAATCACTGGAACAGAACAATACATCCACACAGAGCAAACTTGAACTAATATAAACTTCATCTTAGGATTAATTTTCACACTTTAATCATATATTGAACAGTGGTGTTGTAAATACCTAAAGAGTTACATATGCCAAGTAAGAAAACATATAAGTGGCTACATGTGGTGTGATAGAACTTCAAGGCCCTAGGCAAAGTTGTCTATACAATTCTCATACAGCAATCATGTGAAAAGCAACATGAAAGCAAATAAGAAGAACCCGTCAAAGTCTAGAACTCTTGATTAGTTTGATTCCATAATAACCCAATGGATGAATTGCAAAAAGCAAGTGCATATTTACTATCTGGATGACAGACTACACGAATAAACAAGGTATGCAAAGTAGTGTAATAGAACGCTTGGTCCTACCACCTTGGTGAAAACTTGCTGGGACCCGAGGGGTATATATTCCTTCAGCAAAGGCTTCAGCAGATACCATTGGGGAACAGGCTTTAGCAGATACCATTGGGGAACAGGCTTCAGCAGATACCATTGGGGAACAGGCTTTGACCCCATAGGTGATATATTTTCCCTTCAAGATTTAGTAAAAGAAAATCACTGGAACAGAACAATACATCCACACAGAGCAAACATGAACTAATATAAACTTCATCTTAGGATTAATTTTCACACTTTAATCATATATTGAACAGTGGTGTTGTAAATACCTAAAGAGTTACATATGCCAAGTAAGAAAACATATAAGTGGCTACATGTGGTGTGATAGAACTTCAAGGCCCTAGGCAAAGTTGTCTATACAATTCTCATACAGCAATCATGTGAAAAGCAACATGAAAGCAAATAAGAAGAACCCGTCAAAGTCTAGAACTCTTGATTAGTTTGATTCCATAATAACCCAATGGATGAATTGCAAAAAGCAAGTGCATATTTACTATCTGGATGACAGACTACACAAATAAACAAGGTATGCAAAGTAGTGTAATAGAACGCTTGGTCCTACCACCTTGGTGAAAACTTGCTGGGACCCGAGGGGTATATATTCCTCCAGCAAAGGCTTCAGCAGATACCATTGGGGAACAGGCTTTGACCCCATACGTGATATCTTTTCCCTTCCAGGTTTAGTCATAGAACATCACTGGAACAGAACAACACATCCACACAGAGCAAACTTGAACTAATATAAACTTTTTCTAACAATTAATTTTCACACTTTAATCATATAGTGAACAGTGGTGTTGTAAATACCTAAAGAGTTACATATGCCAAGTAAGAAAACATATAAGTGGCTACATGTGGTGTGATAGAACTTCAAGGCCCTAGGCATAGTTGTCTATAAAAATCTCATACAGCAATCATGTGAAAAGCAACATGAAAGCAAATAAGAAGAACCCGTCAAAGTCTAGAACTCTTGATTAGTTTGATTCCATAATAACCAAATGGATGAATTGCAAAGCAAGTGCATATTTATTATCTGGAGGGCAGGCTACACGAATAAACAAGGTATGTAAAGGGGCAAAATGGATCGCTGGGTCCTACCACCTTGGTGAAAACTTGCTGGGACCCGAGGGGTATATATGCCTCCAGCAAAGGCTTCAGCAGATACCATTGGGGAACAGGCTTTAGCAGATACCATTGGGGAACAGGCTTCAGCAGATACCATTGGGGAACAGGCTTTGACCCCATAGGTGATATATTTTCCCTTCAAGATATAGTAAAAGAAAATCACTGGAACAGAACAATACATCCACACAGAGCAAACTTGAACTAATATAAACTTCATCTTAGGATTAATTTTCACACTTTAATCATATATTGAACAGTGGTGTTGTAAATACCTAAAGAGTTACATATGCCTAGTAAGAAAACATATAAGTGGCTACATGTGGTGTGATAGAACTTCAAGGCCCTAGGCAAAGTTGTCTATACAATTCTCATACAGCAATCATGTGAAAAGCAACATGAAAGCAAATAAGAAGAACCCGTCAAAGTCTAGAACTCTTGATTAGTTTGATTCCATAATAACCCAATGGATGAATTGCAAAAAGCAAGTGCATATTTACTATCTGGATGACAGACTACACGAATAAACAAGGTATGCAAAGTAGTGTAATAGAACGCTTGGTCCTACCACCTTGGTGAAAACTTGCTGGGACCCGAGGGGTATATAATCCTCCAGCAAAGGCTTCAGCAGATACAATTGGGGAACAGGCTTTGACCCCATACGTGATATCTTTTCCCTTCCAGGTTTAGTCATAGAACATCACTGGAACAGAACAACACATCCACACAGAGCAAACTTGAACTAATATAAACTTTTTCTAACAATTAATTTTCACACTTTAATCATATAGTGAACAGTGGTGTTGTAAATACCTAAAGAGTTACATATGCCAAGTAAGAAAACATATAAGTGGCTACATGTGGTGTGATAGAACTACAAGGCCCTAGGCATAGTTGTCTATAAAAATCTCATACAGCAATCATGTGAAAAGCAACATGAAAGCAAATAAGAAGAACCCGTCAAAGTCTAGAACTCTTGATTAGTTTGATTCCATAATAACCAAATGGATGAATTGCAAAGCAAGTGCATATTTATTATCTGGAGGGCAGGCTACACGAATAAACAAGGTATGTAAAGGGGCAAAATGGATCGCTGGGTCCTACCACCTTGGTGAAAACTTGCTGGGACCCGAGGGGTATATATGCCTCCAGCAAAGGCTTCAGCAGATACCATTGGGGAACAGGCTTTAGCAGATACCATTGGGGAACAGGCTTCAGCAGATACAATTGGGGAACAGGCTTTGACCCCATAGGTGATATATTTTCCCTTCAAGATTTAGTAAAAGAAAATCACTGGAACAGAACAATACATCCACACAGAGCAAACTTGAACTAATATAAACTTCATCTTAGGATTAATTTTCACACTTTAATCATATATTGAACAGTGGTGTTGTAAATACCTAAAGAGTTACATATGCCAAGTAAGAAAACATATAAGTGGCTACATGTGCTGTGATAGAACTTCAAGGCCCTAGGCAAAGTTGTCTATACAATTATCATACAGCAATCATGTGAAAAGCAACATGAAAGCAAATAAGAAGAACCTGTCAAAGTCTAGAACTCTTGATTAGTTTGATTCCATAATAACCCAATGGATGAATTGCAAAAAGCAAGTGCATATTTACTATCTGGATGACAGACTACACGAATAAACAAGGTATGCAAAGTAGTGTAATAGAACGCTTGGTCCTACCACCTTGGTGAAAACTTGCTGGGACCCGAGGGGTATATATTCCTCCAGCAAAGGCTTCAGCAGATACCATTGGGGAACAGGCTTTGACCCCATACGTGATATCTTTTCCCTTCCAAGTTTAGTCATAGAACATCACTGGAACAGAACAATACATCCACACAGAGCAAACTTGAACTAATATAAACTTTTTCTAACAATTAATTTTCACACTTTAATCATATAGTGAACAGTGGTGTTGTAAATACCTAAAGTGTTACATATGCCAAGTAAGAAAACATATAAGTGGCTACATGTGGTGTGATAGAACTTCAAGGCCCTAGGCATAGTTGTCTATAAAAATCTCATACAGCAATCATGTGAAAAGCAACATGAAAGCAAATAAGAAGAACCCGTCAAAGTCTAGAACTCTTGATTAGTTTGATTCCATAATAACCAAATGGATGAATTGCAAAGCAAGTGCATATTTATTATCTGGAGGGCAGGCTACACGAATAAACAAGGTATGCAAAGTAGTGTAATAGAACGCTGGGTCCTACCACCTTGGTGAAAACTTGCTGGGACCCGAGGGGTATACTGTATGCCTCCAGCAAAGGCTTCAGCAGATACCATTGGGGAACAGGCTTTGACCCCATAGGTGATATCTTTTCCCTTCAAGGTTTAGTCACAGAACATCACTGGAACAGAACAATACATCCACACAGAGCAAACTTGAACTAATATAAACTTCTTCTTAGGATTAATTTTCAAACTTTAATCGTTGTACATACCTAAAGAGTTACATATGCCAAGTAAGAAAACATATAAGTGGCTACATGTGGTGTGATAGAACTTCAAGGCCCTAGGCATAGTTGTCTATAAAAATCTCATACAGCAATCATGTGAAAAGCAACATGAAAGCAAATAAGAAGAACCCGTCAAAGTCTAGAACTCTTGATTAGTTTGATTCCATGATAACCCAATGGATGAATTGCAAAGCAAGTGCATATTTATTATCCGGAGGGCAGGCTACTCGAATAAACAAGGTATGCAAAGGGGCAAAATGGATCGCTGGGTCCTACCACCTTGGTGAAAACTTGCTGGGACCCGAGGGGTATATATGCCTCCAGCAAAGGCTTCAGCAGATACCATTGGGGAACAGGCTTTAGCAGATACCATTGGGGAACAGGCTTCAGCAGATACCATTGGGGAACAGGCTTTGACCCCATAGGTGATATATTTTCCCTTCAAGATTTAGTAAAAGAAAATCACTGGAACAGAACAATACATCCACACAGAGCAAACTTGAACTAATATAAACTTCATCTTAGGATTAATTTTCACACTTTAATCATATATTGAACAGTGGTGTTGTAAATACCTAAAGAGTTACATATGCCAAGTAAGAAAACATATAAGTGGCTACATGTGGTGTGATAGAACTTCAAGGCCCTAGGCAAAGTTGTCTATACAATTCTCATACAGCAATCATGTGAAAAGCAACATGAAAGCAAATAAGAAGAACCCGTCAAAGTCTAGAACTCTTGATTAGTTTGATTCCATAATAACCCAATGGATGAATTGCAAAGCAAGTGCATATTTACTATCTGGATGACAGACTACACGAATAAACAAGGTATGCAAAGTAGTGTAATAGAACGCTTGGTCCTACCACCTTGGTGAAAACTTGCTGGGACCCGAGGGGTATATATTCCTCCAGCAAAGGCTTCAGCAGATACAATTGGGGAACAGGCTTTGACCCCATACGTGATATCTTTTCCCTTCCAGGTTTAGTCATAGAACATCACTGGAATAGAACAACACATCCACACAGAGCAAACTTGAACTAATATAAACTTTTTCTAACAATTAATTTTCACACTTTAATCATATAGTGAACAGTGGTGTTGTAAATACCTAAAGAGTTACATATGCCAAGTAAGAAAACATATAAGTGGCTACATGTGGTGTGATAGAACTTCAAGGCCCTAGGCATAGTTGTCTATAAAAATCTCATACAGCAATCATGTGAAAAGCAACATGAAAGCAAATAAGAAGAACCCGTCAAAGTCTAGAACTCTTGATTAGTTTGATTCCATAATAACCAAATGGATGAATTGCAAAGCAAGTGCATATTTATTATCTGGAGGGCAGGCTACACGAATAAACAAGGTATGTAAAGGGGCAAAATGGATCGCTGGGTCCTACCACCTTGGTGAAAACTTGCTGGGACCCGAGGGGTATATATGCCTCCAGCAAAGGCTTCAGCAGATACCATTGGGGAACAGGCTTTAGCAGATACCATTGGGGAACAGGCTTCAGCAGATACCATTGGGGAACAGGCTTTGACCCCATAGGTGATATATTTTCCCTTCAAGATTTAGTAAAAGAAAATCACTGGAACAGAACAATACATCCACACAGAGCAAACTTGAACTAATATAAACTTCATCTTAGGATTAATTTTCACACTTTAATCATATATTGAACAGTGGTGTTGTAAATACCTAAAGAGTTACATATGCCAAGTAAGAAAACATATAAGTGGCTACATGTGCTGTGATAGAACTTCAAGGCCCTAGGCAAAGTTGTCTATACAATTATCATACAGCAATCATGTGAAAAGCAACATGAAAGCAAATAAGAAGAACCTGTCAAAGTCTAGAACTCTTGATTAGTTTGATTCCATAATAACCCAATGGATGAATTGCAAAAAGCAAGTGCATATTTACTATCTGGATGACAGACTACACGAATAAACAAGGTATGCAAAGTAGTGTAATAGAACGCTTGGTCCTACCACATTGGTGAAAACTTGCTGGGACCCGAGGGGTATATATTCCTCCAGCAAAGGCTTCAGCAGATACCATTGGGGAACAGGCTTTGACCCCATACGTGATATCTTTTCCCTTCCAGGTTTAGTCATAGAACATCACTGGAACAGAACAATACATCCACACAGAGCAAACTTGAACTAATATAAACTTTTTCTAACAATTAATTTTCACACTTTAATCATATAGTGAACAGTGGTGTTGTAAATACCTAAAGAGTTACATATGCCAAGTAAGAAAACATATAAGTGGCTACATGTGGTGTGATAGAACTTCAAGGCCCTAGGCATAGTTGTCTATAAAAATCTCATACAGCAATCATGTGAAAAGCAACATGAAAGCAAATAAGAAGAACCCGTCAAAGTCTAGAACTCTTGATTAGTTTGATTCCATGATAACCCAATGGATGAATTGCAAAGCAAGTGCATATTTATTATCCGGAGGGCAGGCTACACGAATAAACAAGGTATGCAAAGGGGCAAAATGGATCGCTGGGTCCTACCACCTTGGTGAATACTTGCTGGGACCCGAGGGGTATATATGCCTCCAGCAAAGGCTTCAGCAGATACCATTGGGGAACAGGCTTTAGCAGATACCATTGGGGAACAGGCTTCAGCAGATACCATTGGGGAACAGGCTTTGACCCCATAGGTGATATATTTTCCCTTCAAGATTTAGTAAAAGAAAATCACTGGAACAGAACAATACATCCACACAGAGCAAACATGAACTAATATAAACTTCATCTTAGGATTAATTTTCACACTTTAATCATATATTGAACAGTGGTGTTGTAAATACCTAAAGAGTTACATATGCCAAGTAAGAAAACATATAAGTGGCTACATGTGGTTTGATAGAACTTCAAGGCCCTAGGCAAAGTTGTCTATACAATTCTCATACAGCAATCATGTGAAAAGCAACATGAAAGCAAATAAGAAGAACCCGTCAAAGTCTAGAACTCTTGATTAGTTTGATTCCATAATAACCCAATGGATGAATTGCAAAAAGCAAGTGCATATTTACTATCTGGATGACAGACTACACAAATAAACAAGGTATGCAAAGTAGTGTAATAGAACGCTGGGTCCTACCACCTTGGTGAAAACTTGCTGGGACCCGAGGGGTATATATTCCTCCAGCAAAGGCTTCAGCAGATACCATTGGGGAACAGGCTTTGACCCCATACGTGATATCTTTTCCCTTCCAGGTTTAGTCATAGAACATCACTGGAACAGAACAACACATCCACACAGAGCAAACTTGAACTAATATAAACTTTTTCTAACAATTAATTTTCACACTTTAATCATATAGTGAACAGTGGTGTTGTAAATACCTAAAGAGTTACATATGCCAAGTAAGAAAACATATAAGTGGCTACATGTGGTGTGATAGAACTTCAAGGCCCTAGGCATAGTTGTCTATAAAAATCTCATACAGCAATCATGTGAAAAGCAACATGAAAGCAAATAAGAAGAACCCGTCAAAGTCTAGAACTCTTGATTAGTTTGATTCCATAATAACCAAATGGATGAATTGCAAAGCAAGTGCATATTTATTATCTGGAGGGCAGGCTACACGAATAAACAAGGTATGTAAAGGGGCAAAATGGATCGCTGGGTCCTACCACCTTGGTGAAAACTTGCTGGGACCCGAGGGGTATACTGTATGCCTCCAGCAAAGGCTTCAGCAGATACCATTGGGGAACAGGCTTTAGCAGATACCATTGGGGAACAGGCTTCAGCAGATACCATTGGGGAACAGGCTTTGACCCCATAGGTGATATATTTTCCCTTCAAGATATAGTAAAAGAAAATCACTGGAACAGAACAATACATCCACACAGAGCAAACTTGAACTAATATAAACTTCATCTTAGGATTAATTTTCACACTTTAATCATATATTGAACAGTGGTGTTGTAAATACCTAAAGAGTTACATATGCCAAGTAAGAAAACATATAAGTGGCTACATGTGGTGTGATAGAACTTCAAGGCCCTAGGCATAGTTGTCTATAAAAATCTCATACAGCAATCATGTGAAAAGCAACATGAAAGCAAATAAGAAGAACCCGTCAAAGTCTAGAACTCTTGATTAGTTTGATTCCATAATAACCCAATGGATGAATTGCAAAAAGCAAGTGCATATTTACTATCTGGATGGCAGACTACACGAATAAACAAGGTATGCAAAGTAGTGTAATAGAACGCTGGGTCCTACCACCTTGGTGAAAACTTGCTGGGACCCGAGGGGTATATATTCCTCCAGCAAAGGCTTCAGCAGATACCATTGGGGAACAGGCTTTGACCCCATACGTGATATCTTTTCCCTTCAAGGTTTAGTCACAGAACATCACTGGAACAGAACAATACATCCACACAGAGCAAACTTGAACTAATATAAACTTCTTCTTAGGATTAATTTTCAAACTTTAATCGTTGTACATACCTAAAGAGTTACATATGCCAAGTAAGAAAACATAAGTGGCTACATGTGGTGTGATAGAACTTCAAGGCCCTAGGCATAGTTGTCTATAAAAATCTCATACAGCAATCATGTGAAAAGCAACATGAAAGCAAATAAGAAGAACCCGTCAAAGTCTAGAACTCTTGATTAGTTTGATTCCATGATAACCCAATGGATGAATTGCAAAGCAAGTGCATATTTATTATCCGGAGGGCAGGCTACACGAATAAACAAGGTATGCAAAGGGGCAAAATGGATCGCTGGGTCCTACCACCTTGGTGAAAACTTGCTGGGACCCGAGGGTTATATATGCCTCCAGCAAAGGCTTCAGCAGATACCATTGGGGAACAGGCTTTAGCAGATACCATTGGGGAACAGGCTTCAGCAGATACCATTGGGGAACAGGCTTTGACCCCATAGGTGATATATTTTCCCTTCAAGATTTAGTAAAAGAAAATCACTGGAACAGAACAATACATCCACACAGAGCAAACTTGAACTAATATAAACTTCATCTTAGGATTAATTTTCACACTTTAATCATATATTGAACAGTGGTGTTGTAAATACCTAAAGAGTTACATATGCCAAGTAAGAAAACATATAAGTGGCTACATGTGGTGTGATAGAACTTCAAGGCCCTAGGCAAAGTTGTCTATAAAATTCTCATACAGCAATCATGTGAAAAGCAACATGAAAGCAAATAAGAAGAACCCGTCAAAGTCTAGAACTCTTGATTAGTTTGATTCCATAATAACCCAATGGATGAATTGCAAAAAGCAAGTGCATATTTACTATCTGGATGACAGACTACACGAATAAACAAGGTATGCAAAGTAGTGTAATAGAACGCTTGGTCCTACCACCTTGGTGAAAACTTGCTGGGACCCGAGGGGTATATAATCCTCCAGCAAAGGCTTCAGCAGATACAATTGGGGAACAGGCTTTGACCCCATACGTGATATCTTTTCCCTTCCAGGTTTAGTCATAGAACATCACTGGAACAGAACAACACATCCACACAGAGCAAACTTGAACTAATATAAACTTTTTCTAACAATTAATTTTCACACTTTAATCATATAGTGAACAGTGGTGTTGTAAATACCTAAAGAGTTACATATGCCAAGTAAGAAAACATATAAGTGGCTACATGTGGTGTGATAGAACTTCAAGGCCCTAGGCATAGTTGTCTATAAAAATCTCATACAGCAATCATGTGAAAAGCAACATGAAAGCAAATAAGAAGAACCCGTCAAAGTCTAGAACTCTTGATTAGTTTGATTCCATAATAACCAAATGGATGAATTGCAAAGCAAGTGCATATTTATTATCTGGAGGGCAGGCTACACGAATAAACAAGGTATGTAAAGGGGCAAAATGGATCGCTGGGTCCTACCACCTTGGTGAAAACTTGCTGGGACCCGAGGGGTATATATGCCTCCAGCAAAGGCTTCAGCAGATACCATTGGGGAACAGGCTTTAGCAGATACCATTGGGGAACAGGCTTCAGCAGATACCATTGGGGAACAGGCTTTGACCCCATAGGTGATATATTTTCCCTTCAAGATTTAGTAAAAGAAAATCACTGGAACAGAACAATACATCCACACAGAGCAAACTTGAACTAATATAAACTTCATCTTAGGATTAATTTTCACACTTTAATCATATATTGAACAGTGGTGTTGTAAATACCTAAAGAGTTACATATGCCAAGTAAGAAAACATATAAGTGGCTACATGTGGTTTGATAGAACTTCAAGGCCCTAGGCAAAGTTGTCTATACAATTCTCATACAGCAATCATGTGAAAAGCAACATGAAAGCAAATAAGAAGAACCCGTCAAAGTCTAGAACTCTTGACTAGTTTGATTCCATAATAACCCAATGGATGAATTGCAAAAAGCAAGTGCATATTTACTATCTGGATGACAGACTACACAAATAAACAAGGTATGCAAAGTAGTGTAATAGAACGCTTGGTCCTACCACCTTGGTGAAAACTTGCTGGGACCCGAGGGGTATATATTCCTCCAGCAAAGGCTTCAGCAGATACCATTGGGGAACAGGCTTTGACCCCATACGTGATATCTTTTCCCTTCCAGGTTTAGTCATAGAACATCACTGGAACAGAACAACACATCCACACAGAGCAAACTTGAACTAATATAAACTTTTTCTAACAATTAATTTTCACACTTTAATCATATAGTGAACAGTGGTGTTGTAAATACCTAAAGAGTTACATATGCCAAGTAAGAAAACATATAAGTGGCTACATGTGGTGTGATAGAACTTCAAGGCCCTAGGCATAGTTGTCTATAAAAATCTCATACAGCAATCATGTGAAAAGCAACATGAAAGCAAATAAGAAGAACCCGTCAAAGTCTAGAACTCTTGATTAGTTTGATTCCATAATAACCAAATGGATGAATTGCAAAGCAAGTGCATATTTATTATCTGGAGGGCAGGCTACACGAATAAACAAGGTATGTAAAGGGGCAAAATGGATCGCTGGGTCCTACCACCTTGGTGAAAACTTGCTGGGACCCGAGGGGTATATATGCCTCCAGCAAAGGCTTCAGCAGATACCATTGGGGAACAGGCTTTAGCAGATACCATTGGGGAACAGGCTTTGACCCCATAGGTGATATATTTTCCCTTCAAGATATAGTAAAAGAAAATCACTGGAACAGAACAATACATCCACACAGAGCAAACTTGAACTAATATAAACTTCATCTTAGGATTAATTTTCACACTTTAATCATATATTGAACAGTGGTGTTGTAAATACCTAAAGAGTTACATATGCCAAGTAAGAAAACATATAAGTGGCTACATGTGGTGTGATAGAACTTCAAGGCCCTAGGCATAGTTGTCTATAAAAATCTCATACAGCAATCATGTGAAAAGCAACATGAAAGCAAATAAGAAGAACCCGTCAAAGTCTAGAACTCTTGATTAGTTTGATTCCATAATAACCAAATGGATGAATTGCAAAGCAAGTGCATATTTATTATCTGGAGGGCAGGCTACACGAATAAACAAGGTATGTAAAGGGGCAAAATGGATCGCTGGGTCCTACCACCTTGGTGAAAACTTGCTGGGACCCGAGGGGTATACTGTATGCCTCCAGCAAAGGCTTCAGCAGATACCATTGGGGAACAGGCTTTGACCCCATAGGTGATATCTTTTCCCTTCAAGGTTTAGTCATAGAACATCACTGGAACAGAACAATACATCCACACAGAGCAAACTTGGAACTAATATAAACTTTTTCTTGCAATTAATTTTCACACTTTAATCATTGTAAATACCTAAAGAGTTACATATGCCAAGTAAGAAAACATATAAGTGGCTACATGTGGTGTGATAGAACTTCAAGGCCCTAGGCATAGTTGTCTATAAAATTCTCATACAGCAATCATGTGAAAAGCAACATGAAAGCAAATAAGAAGAACCCGTCAAAGTCTAGAACTCTTGATTAGTTTGATTCCATAATAACCCAATGGATGAATTGCAAAAAGCAAGTGCATATTTACTATCTGGATGGCAGACTACACGAATAAACAAGGTATGCAAAGTAGTGTAATAGAACGCTGGGTCCTACCACCTTGGTGAAAACTTGCTGGGACCCGAGGGGTATATATTCCTCCAGCAAAGGCTTCAGCAGATACCATTGGGGAACAGGCTTTGACCCCATACGTGATATCTTTTCCCTTCAAGGTTTAGTCACAGAACATCACTGGAACAGAACAATACATCCACACAGAGCAAACTTGAACTAATATAAACTTCTTCTTAGGATTAATTTTCAAACTTTAATCGTTGTACATACCTAAAGAGTTACATATGCCAAGTAAGAAAACATAAGTGGCTACATGTGGTGTGATAGAACTTCAAGGCCCTAGGCATAGTTGTCTATAAAAATCTCATACAGCAATCATGTGAAAAGCAACATGAAAGCAAATAAGAAGAACCCGTCAAAGTCTAGAACTCTTGATTAGTTTGATTCCATGATAACCCAATGGATGAATTGCAAAGCAAGTGCATATTTATTATCCGGAGGGCAGGCTACACGAATAAACAAGGTATGTAAAGGGGCAAAATGGATCGCTGGGTCCTACCACCTTGGTGAAAACTTGCTGGGACCCGAGGGTTATATATGCCTCCAGCAAAGGCTTCAGCAGATACCATTGGGGAACAGGCTTTAGCAGATACCATTGGGGAACAGGCTTCAGCAGATACCATTGGGGAACAGGCTTTGACCCCATAGGTGATATATTTTCCCTTCAAGATTTAGTAAAAGAAAATCACTGGAACAGAACAATACATCCACACAGAGCAAACTTGAACTAATATAAACTTCATCTTAGGATTAATTTTCACACTTTAATCATATATTGAACAGTGGTGTTGTAAATACCTAAAGAGTTACATATGCCAAGTAAGAAAACATATAAGTGGCTACATGTGGTGTGATAGAACTTCAAGGCCCTAGGCAAAGTTGTCTATACAATTCTCATACAGCAATCATGTGAAAAGCAACATGAAAGCAAATAAGAAGAACCCGTCAAAGTCTAGAACTCTTGATTAGTTTGATTCCATAATAACCCAATGGATGAATTGCAAAAAGCAAGTGCATATTTACTATCTGGATGACAGACTACACGAATAAACAAGGTATGCAAAGTAGTGTAATAGAACGCTTGGTCCTACCACCTTGGTGAAAACTTGCTGGGACCCGAGGGGTATATATTCCTCCAGCAAAGGCTTCAGCAGATACCATTGGGGAACAGGCTTTGACCCCATACGTGATATCTTTTCCCTTCCAGGTTTAGTCATAGAACATCACTGGAACAGAACAACACATCCACACAGAGCAAACTTGAACTAATATAAACTTTTTCTAACAATTAATTTTCACACTTTAATCATATAGTGAACAGTGGTGTTGTAAATACCTAAAGAGTTACATATGCCAAGTAAGAAAACATATAAGTGGCTACATGTGGTGTGATAGAACTTCAAGGCCCTAGGCATAGTTGTCTATAAAAATCTCATACAGCAATCATGTGAAAAGCAACATGAAAGCAAATAAGAAGAACCCGTCAAAGTCTAGAACTCTTGATTAGTTTGATTCCATAATAACCAAATGGATGAATTGCAAAGCAAGTGCATATTTATTATCTGGAGGGCAGGCTACACGAATAAACAAGGTATGTAAAGGGGCAAAATGGATCGCTGGGTCCTACCACCTTGGTGAAAACTTGCTGGGACCCGAGGGGTATATATGCCTCCAGCAAAGGCTTCAGCAGATACCATTGGGGAACAGGCTTTAGCAGATACCATTGGGGAACAGGCTTCAGCAGATACCATTGGGGAACAGGCTTTGACCCCATAGGTGATATATTTTCCCTTCAAGATATAGTAAAAGAAAATCACTGGAACAGAACAATACATCCACACAGAGCAAACTTGAACTAATATAAACTTCATCTTAGGATTAATTTTCACACTTTAATCATATATTGAACAGTGGTGTTGTAAATACCTAAAGAGTTACATATGCCTAGTAAGAAAACATATAAGTGGCTACATGTGGTGTGATAGAACTTCAAGGCCCTAGGCAAAGTTGTCTATACAATTCTCATACAGCAATCATGTGAAAAGCAACATGAAAGCAAATAAGAAGAACCCGTCAAAGTCTAGAACTCTTGATTAGTTTGATTCCATAATAACCCAATGGATGAATTGCAAAAAGCAAGTGCATATTTACTATCTGGATGACAGACTACACGAATAAACAAGGTATGCAAAGTAGTGTAATAGAACGCTTGGTCCTACCACCTTGGTGAAAACTTGCTGGGACCCGAGGGGTATATAATCCTCCAGCAAAGGCTTCAGCAGATACAATTGGGGAACAGGCTTTGACCCCATACGTGATATCTTTTCCCTTCCAGGTTTAGTCATAGAACATCACTGGAACAGAACAACACATCCACACAGAGCAAACTTGAACTAATATAAACTTTTTCTAACAATTAATTTTCACACTTTAATCATATAGTGAACAGTGGTGTTGTAAATACCTAAAGAGTTACATATGCCAAGTAAGAAAACATATAAGTGGCTACATGTGGTGTGATAGAACTTCAAGGCCCTAGGCATAGTTGTCTATAAAAATCTCATACAGCAATCATGTGAAAAGCAACATGAAAGCAAATAAGAAGAACCCGTCAAAGTCTAGAACTCTTGATTAGTTTGATTCCATAATAACCAAATGGATGAATTGCAAAGCAAGTGCATATTTATTATCTGGAGGGCAGGCTACACGAATAAACAAGGTATGTAAAGGGGCAAAATGGATCGCTGGGTCCTACCACCTTGGTGAAAACTTGCTGGGACCCGAGGGGTATATATGCCTCCAGCAAAGGCTTCAGCAGATACCATTGGGGAACAGGCTTTAGCAGATACCATTGGGGAACAGGCTTCAGCAGATACCATTGGGGAACAGGCTTTGACCCCATAGGTGATATATTTTCCCTTCAAGATTTAGTAAAAGAAAATCACTGGAACAGAACAATACATCCACACAGAGCAAACATGAACTAATATAAACTTCATCTTAGGATTAATTTTCACACTTTAATCATATATTGAACAGTGGTGTTGTAAATACCTAAAGAGTTACATATGCCAAGTAAGAAAACATATAAGTGGCTACATGTGGTGTGATAGAACTTCAAGGCCCTAGGCAAAGTTGTCTATACAATTCTCATACAGCAATCATGTGAAAAGCAACATGAAAGCAAATAAGAAGAACCCGTCAAAGTCTAGAACTCTTGATTAGTTTGATTCCATAATAACCCAATGGATGAATTGCAAAAAGCAAGTGCATATTTACTATCTGGATGACAGACTACACGAATAAACAAGGTATGCAAAGTAGTGTAATAGAACGCTTGGTCCTACCACCTTGGTGAAAACTTGCTGGGACCCGAGGGGTATATATTCCTCCAGCAAAGGCTTCAGCAGATACCATTGGGGAACAGGCTTTGACCCCATACGTGATATCTTTTCCCTTCCAAGTTTAGTCATAGAACATCACTGGAACAGAACAATACATCCACACAGAGCAAACTTGAACTAATATAAACTTTTTCTAACAATTAATTTTCACACTTTAATCATATAGTGAACAGTGGTGTTGTAAATACCTAAAGTGTTACATATGCCAAGTAAGAAAACATATAAGTGGCTACATGTGGTGTGATAGAACTTCAAGGCCCTAGGCATAGTTGTCTATAAAAATCTCATACAGCAATCATGTGAAAAGCAACATGAAAGCAAATAAGAAGAACCCATCAAAGTCTAGAACTCTTGATTAGTTTGATTCCATAATAACCAAATGGATGAATTGCAAAGCAAGTGCATATTTATTATCTGGAGGGCAGGCTACACGAATAAACAAGGTATGCAAAGTAGTGTAATAGAACGCTGGGTCCTACCACCTTGGTGAAAACTTGCTGGGACCCGAGGGGTATACTGTATGCCTCCAGCAAAGGCTTCAGCAGATACCATTGGGGAACAGGCTTTGACCCCATAGGTGATATCTTTTCCCTTCAAGGTTTAGTCACAGAACATCACTGGAACAGAACAATACATCCACACAGAGCAAACTTGAACTAATATAAACTTCTTCTTAGGATTAATTTTCAAACTTTAATCGTTGTACATACCTAAAGAGTTACATATGCCAAGTAAGAAAACATATAAGTGGCTACATGTGGTGTGATAGAACTTCAAGGCCCTAGGCATAGTTGTCTATAAAAATCTCATACAGCAATCATGTGAAAAGCAACATGAAAGCAAATAAGAAGAACCCGTCAAAGTCTAGAACTCTTGATTAGTTTGATTCCATGATAACCCAATGGATGAATTGCAAAGCAAGTGCATATTTATTATCCGGAGGGCAGGCTACTCGAATAAACAAGGTATGCAAAGGGGCAAAATGGATCGCTGGGTCCTACCACCTTGGTGAAAACTTGCTGGGACCCGAGGGGTATATATGCCTCCAGCAAAGGCTTCAGCAGATACCATTGGGGAACAGGCTTTAGCAGATACCATTGGGGAACAGGCTTCAGCAGATACCATTGGGGAACAGGCTTTGACCCCATAGGTGATATATTTTCCCTTCAAGATTTAGTAAAAGAAAATCACTGGAACAGAACAATACATCCACACAGAGCAAACTTGAACTAATATAAACTTCATCTTAGGATTAATTTTCACACTTTAATCATATATTGAACAGTGGTGTTGTAAATACCTAAAGAGTTACATATGCCAAGTAAGAAAACATATAAGTGGCTACATGTGGTGTGATAGAACTTCAAGGCCCTAGGCAAAGTTGTCTATACAATTCTCATACAGCAATCATGTGAAAAGCAACATGAAAGCAAATAAGAAGAACCCGTCAAAGTCTAGAACTCTTGATTAGTTTGATTCCATAATAACCCAATGGATGAATTGCAAAGCAAGTGCATATTTACTATCTGGATGACAGACTACACGAATAAACAAGGTATGCAAAGTAGTGTAATAGAACGCTTGGTCCTACCACCTTGGTGAAAACTTGCTGGGACCCGAGGGGTATATATTCCTCCAGCAAAGGCTTCAGCAGATACAATTGGGGAACAGGCTTTGACCCCATACGTGATATCTTTTCCCTTCCAGGTTTAGTCATAGAACATCACTGGAATAGAACAACACATCCACACAGAGCAAACTTGAACTAATATAAACTTTTTCTAACAATTAATTTTCACACTTTAATCATATAGTGAACAGTGGTGTTGTAAATACCTAAAGAGTTACATATGCCAAGTAAGAAAACATATAAGTGGCTACATGTGGTGTGATAGAACTTCAAGGCCCTAGGCATAGTTGTCTATAAAAATCTCATACAGCAATCATGCGAAAAGCAACATGAAAACAAATAAGAAGAACCCGTCAAAGTCTAGAACTCTTGATTAGTTTGATTCCATAATAACCAAATGGATGAATTGCAAAGCAAGTGCATATTTATTATCTGGAGGGCAGGCTACACGAATAAACAAGGTATGTAAAGGGGCAAAATGGATCGCTGGGTCCTACCACCTTGGTGAAAACTTGCTGGGACCCGAGGGGTATATATGCCTCCAGCAAAGGCTTCAGCAGATACCATTGGGGAACAGGCTTTAGCAGATACCATTGGGGAACAGGCTTTGACCCCATAGGTGATATATTTTCCCTTCAAGATTTAGTAAAAGAAAATCACTGGAACAGAACAATACATCCACACAGAGCAAACTTGAACTAATATAAACTTCATCTTAGGATTAATTTTCACACTTTAATCATATATTGAACAGTGGTGTTGTAAATACCTAAAGAGTTACATATGCCAAGTAAGAAAACATATAAGTGGCTACATGTGCTGTGATAGAACTTCAAGGCCCTAGGCAAAGTTGTCTATACAATTCTCATACAGCAATCATGTGAAAAGCAACATGAAAGCAAATAAGAAGAACCCGTCAAAGTCTAGCACTCTTGATTAGTTTGATTCCATAATAACCCAATGGATGAATTGCAAAAAGCAAGTGCATATTTACTATCTGGATGACAGACTACACGAATAAACAAGGTATGCAAAGTAGTGTAATAGAACGCTTGGTCCTACCACCTTGGTGAAAACTTGCTGGGACCCGAGGGGTATATATTCCTCCAGCAAAGGCTTCAGCAGATACCATTGGGGAACAGGCTTTGACCCCATACGTGATATCTTTTCCCTTCAAGGTTTAGTCACAGAACATCACTGGAACAGAACAATACATCCACACAGAGCAAACTTGAACTAATATAAACTTCTTCTTAGGATTAATTTTCAAACTTTAATCGTTGTACATACCTAAAGAGTTACATATGCCAAGTAAGAAAACATAAGTGGCTACATGTGGTGTGATAGAACTTCAAGGCCCTAGGCATAGTTGTCTATAAAAATCTCATACAGCAATCATGTGAAAAGCAACATGAAAGCAAATAAGAAGAACCCGTCAAAGTCTAGAACTCTTGATTAGTTTGATTCCATGATAACCCAATGGATGAATTGCAAAGCAAGTGCATATTTATTATCCGGAGGGCAGGCTACACGAATAAACAAGGTATGCAAAGGGGCAAAATGGATCGCTGGGTCCTACCACCTTGGTGAAAACTTGCTGGGACCCGAGGGTTATATATGCCTCCAGCAAAGGCTTCAGCAGATACCATTGGGGAACAGGCTTTAGCAGATACCATTGGGGAACAGGCTTCAGCAGATACCATTGGGGAACAGGCTTTGACCCCATAGGTGATATATTTTCCCTTCAAGATTTAGTAAAAGAAAATCACTGGAACAGAACAATACATCCACACAGAGCAAACTTGAACTAATATAAACTTCATCTTAGGATTAATTTTCACACTTTAATCATATATTGAACAGTGGTGTTGTAAATACCTAAAGAGTTACATATGCCAAGTAAGAAAACATATAAGTGGCTACATGTGGTGTGATAGAACTTCAAGGCCCTAGGCAAAGTTGTCTATAAAATTCTCATACAGCAATCATGTGAAAAGCAACATGAAAGCAAATAAGAAGAACCCGTCAAAGTCTAGAACTCTTGATTAGTTTGATTCCATAATAACCAAATGGATGAATTGCAAAGCAAGTGCATATTTATTATCTGGAGGGCAGGCTACACGAATAAACAAGGTATGTAAAGGGGCAAAATGGATCGCTGGGTCCTACCACCTTGGTGAAAACTTGCTGGGACCCGAGGGGTATATATTCCTCCAGCAAAGGCTTCAGCAGTTACCATTGGGGAACAGGCTTTGACCCCATACGTGATATCTTTTCCCTTCAAGGTTTAGTCACAGAACATCACTGGAACAGAACAATACATCCACACAGAGCAAACTTGAACTAATATAAACTTCTTCTTAGGATTAATTTTCAAACTTTAATCGTTGTACATACCTAAAGAGTTACATATGCCAAGTAAGAAAACATAAGTGGCTACATGTGGTGTGATAGAACTTCAAGGCCCTAGGCATAGTTGTCTATAAAAATCTCATACAGCAATCATGTGAAAAGCAACATGAAAGCAAATAAGAAGAACCCGTCAAAGTCTAGAACTCTTGATTAGTTTGATTCCATGATAACCCAATGGATGAATTGCAAAGCAAGTGCATATTTATTATCCGGAGGGCAGGCTACACGAATAAACAAGGTATGCAAAGTAGTGTAATAGAACGCTGGGTCCTACCACCTTGGTGAAAACTTGCTGGGACCCGAGGGGTATATATTCCTCCAGCAAAGGCTTCAGCAGATACCATTGGGGAACAGGCTTTGACCCCATACGTGATATCTTTTCCCTTCCAGGTTTAGTCATAGAACATCACTGGAACAGAACAATACATCCACACAGAGCAAACTTGAAATAATATAAACTTTTTCTAACAATTAATTTTCACACTTTAATCATATAGTGAACAGTGGTGTTGTAAATACCTAAAGAGTTACATATGCCAAGTAAGAAAACATATAAGTGGCTACATGTGGTGTGATAGAACTTCAAGGCCCTAGGCATAGTTGTCTATAAAAATCTCATACAGCAATCATGTGAAAAGCAACATGAAAGCAAATAAGAAGAACCCGTCAAAGTCTAGAACTCTTGATTAGTTTGATTCCATAATAACCAAATGGATGAATTGCAAAGCAAGTGCATATTTATTATCTGGAGGGCAGGCTACACGAATAAACAAGGTATGTAAAGGGGCAAAATGGATCGCTGGGTCCTACCACCTTGGTGAAAACTTGCTGGGACCCGAGGGGTATACTGTATGCCTCCAGCAAAGGCTTCAGCAGATACCATTGGGGAACAGGCTTTGACCCCATAGGTGATATCTTTTCCCTTCAAGGTTTAGTCATAGAACATCACTGGAACAGAACAATACATCCACACAGAGCAAACTTGGAACTAATATAAACTTTTTCTTGCAATTAATTTTCACACTTTAATCATTGTAAATACCTAAAGAGTTACATATGCCAAGTAAGAAAACATATAAGTGGCTACATGTGGTGTGATAGAACTTCAAGGCCCTAGGCATAGTTGTCTATAAAATTCTCATACAGCAATCATGTGAAAAGCAACATGAAAGCAAATAAGAAGAACCCGTCAAAGTCTAGAACTCTTGATTAGTTTGATTCCATAATAACCCAATGGATGAATTGCAAAAAGCAAGTGCATATTTACTATCTGGATGACAGACTACACGAATAAACAAGGTATGCAAAGTAGTGTAATAGAACGCTTGGTCCTACCACCTTGGTGAAAACTTGCTGGGACCCGAGGGGTATGTATTCCTCCAGCAAAGGCTTCAGCAGATACCATTGGGGAACAGGCTTTGACCCCATACGTGATATCTTTTCCCTTCCAGGTTTAGTCATAGAACATCACTGGAACAGAACAATACACCCACACAGAGCAAACTTGAACTAATATAAACTTTTTCTAACAATTAATTTTCACACTTTAATCATATAGTGAACAGTGGTGTTGTAAATACCTAAAGAGTTACATATGCCAAGTAAGAAAACATATAAGTGGCTACATGTGGTGTGATAGAACTTCAAGGCCCTAGGCATAGTTGTCTATAAAAATCTCATACAGCAATCATGTGAAAAGCAACATGAAAGCAAATAAGAAGAACCCGTCAAAGTCTAGAACTCTTGATTAGTTTGATTCCATGATAACCCAATGGATGAATTGCAAAGCAAGTGCATATTTATTATCCGGAGGGCAGGCTACACGAATAAACAAGGTATGCAAAGGGGCAAAATGGATCGCTGGGTCCTACCACCTTGGTGAAAACTTGCTGGGACCCGAGGGGTATATATGCCTCCAGCAAAGGCTTCAGCAGATACCATTGGGGAACAGGCTTTAGCAGATACCATTGGGGAACAGGCTTCAGCAGATACCATTGGGGAACAGGCTTTGACCCCATAGGTGATATCTTTTCCCTTCAAGGTTTAGTCATAGAACATCACTGGAACAGAACAATACATCCACACAGAGCAAACTTGGAACTAATATAAACTTTTTCTTGCAATTAATTTTCACACTTTAATCGTTGTAAATACCTAAAGAGTTACATATGCCAAGTAAGAAAACATATAAGTGGCTACATGTGGTGTGATAGAACTTCAAGGCCCTAGGCATAGTTGTCTATAAAAATCTCATACAGCAATCATGTGAAAAGCAACATGAAAGCAAATAAGAAGAACCCGTCAAAGTCTAGAACTCTTGATTAGTTTGATTCCATAATAACCAAATGGATGAATTGCAAAGCAAGTGCATATTTATTATCTGGAGGGCAGGCTACACGAATAAACAAGGTATGTAAAGGGGCAAAATGGATCGCTGGGTCCTACCACCTTGGTGAAAACTTGCTGGGACCCGAGGGGTATACTGTATGCCTCCAGCAAAGGCTTCAGCAGATACCATTGGGGAACAGGCTTTGACCCCATAGGTGATATCTTTTCCCTTCAAGGTTTAGTCATAGAACATCACTGGAACAGAACAATACATCCACACAGAGCAAACTTGGAACTAATATAAACTTTTTCTTGCAATTAATTTTCACACTTTAATCATTGTAAATACCTAAAGAGTTACATATGCCAAGTAAGAAAACATATAAGTGGCTACATGTGGTGTGATAGAACTTCAAGGCCCTAGGCATAGTTGTCTATAAAATTCTCATACAGCAATCATGTGAAAAGCAACATGAAAGCAAATAAGAAGAACCCGTCAAAGTCTAGAACTCTTGATTAGTTTGATTCCATAATAACCCAATGGATGAATTGCAAAAAGCAAGTGCATATTTACTATCTGGATGACAGACTACACGAATAAACAAGGTATGCAAAGTAGTGTAATAGAACGCTTGGTCCTACCACCTTGGTGAAAACTTGCTGGGACCCGAGGGGTATGTATTCCTCCAGCAAAGGCTTCAGCAGATACCATTGGGGAACAGGCTTTGACCCCATACGTGATATCTTTTCCCTTCCAGGTTTAGTCATAGAACATCACTGGAACAGAACAATACACCCACACAGAGCAAACTTGAACTAATATAAACTTTTTCTAACAATTAATTTTCACACTTTAATCATATAGTGAACAGTGGTGTTGTAAATACCTAAAGAGTTACATATGCCAAGTAAGAAAACATATAAGTGGCTACATGTGGTGTGATAGAACTTCAAGGCCCTAGGCATAGTTGTCTATAAAAATCTCATACAGCAATCATGTGAAAAGCAACATGAAAGCAAATAAGAAGAACCCGTCAAAGTCTAGAACTCTTGATTAGTTTGATTCCATGATAACCCAATGGATGAATTGCAAAGCAAGTGCATATTTATTATCCGGAGGGCAGGCTACACGAATAAACAAGGTATGCAAAGGGGCAAAATGGATCGCTGGGTCCTACCACCTTGGTGAAAACTTGCTGGGACCCGAGGGGTATATATGCCTCCAGCAAAGGCTTCAGCAGATACCATTGGGGAACAGGCTTTAGCAGATACCATTGGGGAACAGGCTTCAGCAGATACCATTGGGGAACAGGCTTTGACCCCATAGGTGATATCTTTTCCCTTCAAGGTTTAGTCATAGAACATCACTGGAACAGAACAATACATCCACACAGAGCAAACTTGGAACTAATATAAACTTTTTCTTGCAATTAATTTTCACACTTTAATCGTTGTAAATACCTAAAGAGTTACATATGCCAAGTAAGAAAACATATAAGTGGCTACATGTGGTGTGATAGAACTTCAAGGCCCTAGGCATAGTTGTCTATAAAAATCTCATACAGCAATCATGTGAAAAGCAACATGAAAGCAAATAAGAAGAACCCGTCAAAGTCTAGAACTCTTGATTAGTTTGATTCCATAATAACCCAATGGATGAATTGCAAAAAGCAAGTGCATATTTACTATCTGGATGGCAGACTACACGAATAAACAAGGTATGCAAAGTAGTGTAATAGAACGCTGGGTCCTACCACCTTGGTGAAAACTTGCTGGGACCCGAGGGGTATATATTCCTCCAGCAAAGGCTTCAGCAGATACCATTGGGGAACAGGCTTTGACCCCATACGTGATATCTTTTCCCTTCAAGGTTTAGTCACAGAACATCACTGGAACAAAACAATACATCCACACAGAGCAAACTTGAACTAATATAAACTTCTTCTTAGGATTAATTTTCAAACTTTAATCGTTGTACATACCTAAAGAGTTACATATGCCAAGTAAGAAAACATAAGTGGCTACATGTGGTGTGATAGAACTTCAAGGCCCTAGGCATAGTTGTCTATAAAAATCTCATACAGCAATCATGTGAAAAGCAACATGAAAGCAAATAAGAAGAACCCGTCAAAGTCTAGAACTCTTGATTAGTTTGATTCCATGATAACCCAATGGATGAATTGCAAAGCAAGTGCATATTTATTATCCGGAGGGCAGGCTACACGAATAAACAAGGTATGCAAAGGGGCAAAATGGATCGCTGGGTCCTACCACCTTGGTGAAAACTTGCTGGGACCCGAGGGGTATATATGCCTCCAGCAAAGGCTTCAGCAGATACCATTGGGGAACAGGCTTTAGCAGATACCATTGGGGAACAGGCTTCAGCAGATACCATTGGGGAACAGGCTTTGACCCCATAGGTGATATATTTTCCCTTCAAGATTTAGTAAAAGAAAATCACTGGAACAGAACAATACATCCACACAGAGCAAACTTGAACTAATATAAACTTCATCTTAGGATTAATTTTCACACTTTAATCATATATTGAACAGTGGTGTTGTAAATACCTAAAGAGTTACATATGCCAAGTAAGAAAACATATAAGTGGCTACATGTGGTGTGATAGAACTTCAAGGCCCTAGGCAAAGTTGTCTATACAATTCTCATACAGCAATCATGTGAAAAGCAACATGAAAGCAAATAAGAAGAACCCGTCAAAGTCTAGAACTCTTGATTAGTTTGATTCCATAATAACCCAATGGATGAATTGCAAAAAGCAAGTGCATATTTACTATCTGGATGACAGACTACACGAATAAACAAGGTATGCAAAGTAGGGTAATAGAACGCTTGGTCCTACCACCTTGGTGAAAACTTGCTGGGACCCGAGGGGTATATATTCCTCCAGCAAAGGCTTCAGCAGATACCATTGGGGAACAGGCTTTGACCCCATACGTGATATCTTTTCCCTTCCAGGTTTAGTCATAGAACATCACTGGAACAGAACAATACATCCACACAGAGCAAACTTGAACTAACATAAACTTTTTCTAACAATTAATTTTCACACTTTAATCATATAGTGAACAGTGGTGTTGTAAATACCTAAAGAGTTACATATGCAAGGTAAGAAAACATATAAGTGGCTACATGTGGTGTGATAGAACTTCAAGGCCCTAGGCATAGTTGTCTATAAAAATCTCATACAGCAATCATGTGAAAAGCAACATGAAAGCAAATAAGAAGAACCCGTCAAAGTCTAGAACTCTTGATTAGTTTGATTCCATAATAACCAAATGGATGAATTGCAAAGCAAGTGCATATTTATTATCTGGAGGGCAGGCTACACGAATAAACAAGGTATGTAAAGGGGCAAAATGGATCGCTGGGTCCTACCACCTTGGTGAAAACTTGCTGGGACCCGAGGGGTATATATGCCTCCAGCAAAGGCTTTAGCAGATACCATTGGGGAACAGGCTTTAGCAGATACCATTGGGGAACAGGCTTCAGCAGATACCATTGGGGAACAGGCTTTGACCCCATAGGTGATATATTTTCCCTTCAAGATTTAGTAAAAGAAAATCACTGGAACAGAACAATACATCCACACAGAGCAAACATGAACTAATATAAACTTCATCTTAGGATTAATTTTCACACTTTAATCATATATTGAACAGTGGTGTTGTAAATACCTAAAGAGTTACATATGCCAAGTAAGAAAACATATAAGTGGCTACATGTGGTTTGATAGAACTTCAAGGCCCTAGGCAAAGTTGTCTATACAATTCTCATACAGCAATCATGTGAAAAGCAACATGAAAGCAAATAAGAAGAACCCGTCAAAGTCTAGAACTCTTGATTAGTTTGATTCCATAATAACCCAATGGATGAATTGCAAAAAGCAAGTGCATATTTACTATCTGGATGACAGACTACACAAATAAACAAGGTATGCAAAGTAGTGTAATAGAACGCTGGGTCCTACCACCTTGGTGAAAACTTGCTGGGACCCGAGGGGTATATATTCCTCCAGCAAAGGCTTCAGCAGATACCATTGGGGAACAGGCTTTGACCCCATACGTGATATCTTTTCCCTTCCAGGTTTAGTCATAGAACATCACTGGAACAGAACAACACATCCACACAGAGCAAACTTGAACTAATATAAACTTTTTCTAACAATTAATTTTCACACTTTAATCATATAGTGAACAGTGGTGTTGTAAATACCTAAAGAGTTACATATGCCAAGTAAGAAAACATATAAGTGGCTACATGTGGTGTGATAGAACTTCAAGGCCCTAGGCATAGTTGTCTATAAAAATCTCATACAGCAATCATGTGAAAAGCAACATGAAAGCAAATAAGAAGAACCCGTCAAAGTCTAGAACTCTTGATTAGTTTGATTCCATAATAACCAAATGGATGAATTGCAAAGCAAGTGCATATATATTATCTGGAGGGCAGGCTACACGAATAAACAAGGTATGTAAAGGGGCAAAATGGATCGCTGGGTCCTACCACCTTGGTGAAAACTTGCTGGGACCCGAGGGGTATACTGTATGCCTCCAGCAAAGGCTTCAGCAGATACCATTGGGGAACAGGCTTTAGCAGATACCATTGGGGAACAGGCTTCAGCAGATACCATTGGGGAACAGGCTTTGACCCCATAGGTGATATATTTTCCCTTCAAGATATAGTAAAAGAAAATCACTGGAACAGAACAATACATCCACACAGAGCAAACTTGAACTAATATAAACTTCATCTTAGGATTAATTTTCACACTTTAATCATATATTGAACAGTGGTGTTGTAAATACCTAAAGAGTTACATATGCCAAGTAAGAAAACATATAAGTGGCTACATGTGGTGTGATAGAACTTCAAGGCCCTAGGCATAGTTGTCTATAAAAATCTCATACAGCAATCATGTGAAAAGCAACATGAAAGCAAATAAGAAGAACCCGTCAAAGTCTAGAACTCTTGATTAGTTTGATTCCATAATAACCCAATGGATGAATTGCAAAAAGCAAGTGCATATTTACTATCTGGATGGCAGACTACACGAATAAACAAGGTATGCAAAGTAGTGTAATAGAACGCTGGGTCCTACCACCTTGGTGAAAACTTGCTGGGACCCGAGGGGTATATATTCCTCCAGCAAAGGCTTCAGCAGATACCATTGGGGAACAGGCTTTGACCCCATACGTGATATCTTTTCCCTTCAAGGTTTAGTCACAGAACATCACTGGAACAGAACAATACATCCACACAGAGCAAACTTGAACTAATATAAACTTCTTCTTAGGATTAATTTTCAAACTTTAATCGTTGTACATACCTAAAGAGTTACATATGCCAAGTAAGAAAACATAAGTGGCTACATGTGGTGTGATAGAACTTCAAGGCCCTAGGCATAGTTGTCTATAAAAATCTCATACAGCAATCATGTGAAAAGCAACATGAAAGCAAATAAGAAGAACCCGTAAAAGTCTAGAACTCTTGATTAGTTTGATTCCATGATAACCCAATGGATGAATAGCAAAGCAAGTGCATATTTATTATCCGGAGGGCAGGCTACACGAATAAACAAGGTATGCAAAGGGGCAAAATGGATCGCTGGGTCCTACCACCTTGGTGAAAACTTGCTGGGACCCGAGGGTTATATATGCCTCCAGCAAAGGCTTCAGCAGATACCATTGGGGAACAGGCTTTAGCAGATACCATTGGGGAACAGGCTTCAGCAGATACCATTGGGGAACAGGCTTTGACCCCATAGGTGATATATTTTCCCTTCAAGATTTAGTAAAAGAAAATCACTGGAACAGAACAATACATCCACACAGAGCAAACTTGAACTAATATAAACTTCATCTTAGGATTAATTTTCACACTTTAATCATATATTGAACAGTGGTGTTGTAAATACCTAAAGAGTTACATATGCCAAGTAAGAAAACATATAAGTGGCTACATGTGGTGTGATAGAACTTCAAGGCCCTAGGCAAAGTTGTCTATAAAATTCTCATACAGCAATCATGTGAAAAGCAACATGAAAGCAAATAAGAAGAACCCGTCAAAGTCTAGAACTCTTGATTAGTTTGATTCCATAATAACCAAATGGATGAATTGCAAAGCAAGTGCATATTTATTATCTGGAGGGCAGGCTACACGAATAAACAAGGTATGTAAAGGGGCAAAATGGATCGCTGGGTCCTACCACCTTGGTGAAAACTTGCTGGGACCCGAGGGGTATATATTCCTCCAGCAAAGGCTTCAGCAGTTACCATTGGGGAACAGGCTTTGACCCCATACGTGATATCTTTTCCCTTCAAGGTTTAGTCACAGAACATCACTGGAACAGAACAATACATCCACACAGAGCAAACTTGAACTAATATAAACTTCTTCTTAGGATTAATTTTCAAACTTTAATCGTTGTACATACCTAAAGAGTTACATATGCCAAGTAAGAAAACATAAGTGGCTACATGTGGTGTGATAGAACTTCAAGGCCCTAGGCATAGTTGTCTATAAAAATCTTATACAGCAATCATGTGAAAAGCAACATGAAAGCAAATAAGAAGAACCCGTCAAAGTCTAGAACTCTTGATTAGTTTGATTCCATGATAACCCAATGGATGAATTGCAAAGCAAGTGCATATTTATTATCCGGAGGGCAGGCTACACGAATAAACAAGGTATGCAAAGTAGTGTAATAGAACGCTGGGTCCTACCACCTTGGTGAAAACTTGCTGGGACCCGAGGGGTATATATTCCTCCAGCAAAGGCTTCAGCAGATACCATTGGGGAACAGGCTTTGACCCCATACGTGATATCTTTTCCCTTCCAGGTTTAGTCATAGAACATCACTGGAACAGAACAATACATCCACACAGAGCAAACTTGAAATAATATAAACTTTTTCTAACAATTAATTTTCACACTTTAATCATATAGTGAACAGTGGTGTTGTAAATACCTAAAGAGTTACATATGCCAAGTAAGAAAACATATAAGTGGCTACATGTGGTGTGATAGAACTTCAAGGCCCTAGGCATAGTTGTCTATAAAAATCTCATACAGCAATCATGTGAAAAGCAACATGAAAGCAAATAAGAAGAACCCGTCAAAGTCTAGAACTCTTGATTAGTTTGATTCCATAATAACCAAATGGATGAATTGCAAAGCAAGTGCATATTTATTATCTGGAGGGCAGGCTACACGAATAAACAAGGTATGTAAAGGGGCAAAATGGATCGCTGGGTCCTACCACCTTGGTGAAAACTTGCTGGGACCCGAGGGGTATACTGTATGCCTCCAGCAAAGGCTTCAGCAGATACCATTGGGGAACAGGCTTTAGCAGATACCATTGGGGAACAGGCTTCAGCAGATACCATTGGGGAACAGGCTTTGACCCCATAGGTGATATATTTTCCCTTCAAGATATAGTAAAAGAAAATCACTGGAACAGAACAATACATCCACACAGAGCAAACTTGAACTAATATAAACTTCATCTTAGGATTAATTTTCACACTTTAATCATATATTGAACAGTGGTGTTGTAAATACCTAAAGAGTTACATATGCCAAGTAAGAAAACATATAAGTGGCTACATGTGGTGTGATAGAACTTCAAGGCCCTAGGCATAGTTGTCTATAAAAATCTCATACAGCAATCATGTGAAAAGCAACATGAAAGCAAATAAGAAGAACCCGTCAAAGTCTAGAACTCTTGATTAGTTTGATTCCATAATAACCCAATGGATGAATTGCAAAAAGCAAGTGCATATTTACTATCTGGATGGCAGACTACACGAATAAACAAGGTATGCAAAGTAGTGTAATAGAACGCTGGGTCCTACCACCTTGGTGAAAACTTGCTGGGACCCGAGGGGTATATATTCCTCCAGCAAAGGCTTCAGCAGATACCATTGGGGAACAGGCTTTGACCCCATACGTGATATCTTTTCCCTTCATGGTTTAGTCACAGAACATCACTGGAACAGAACAATACATCCACACAGAGCAAACTTGAACTAATATAAACTTCTTCTTAGGATTAATTTTCAAACTTTAATCGTTGTACATACCTAAAGAGTTACATATGCCAAGTAAGAAAACATAAGTGGCTACATGTGGTGTGATAGAACTTCAAGGCCCTAGGCATAGTTGTCTATAAAAATCTCATACAGCAATCATGTGAAAAGCAACATGAAAGCAAATAAGAAGAACCCGTCAAAGTCTAGAACTCTTGATTAGTTTGATTCCATGATAACCCAATGGATGAATTGCAAAGCAAGTGCATATTTATTATCCGGAGGGCAGGCTACACGAATAAACAAGGTATGCAAAGGGGCAAAATGGATCGCTGGGTCCTACCACCTTGGTGAAAACTTGCTGGGACCCGAGGGTTATATATGCCTCCAGCAAAGGCTTCAGCAGATACCATTGGGGAACAGGCTTTAGCAGATACCATTGGGGAACAGGCTTCAGCAGATACCATTGGGGAACAGGCTTTGACCCCATAGGTGATATATTTTCCCTTCAAGATTTAGTAAAAGAAAATCACTGGAACAGAACAATACATCCACACAGAGCAAACTTGAACTAATATAAACTTCATCTTAGGATTAATTTTCACACTTTAATCATATATTGAACAGTGGTGTTGTAAATACCTAAAGAGTTACATATGCCAAGTAAGAAAACATATAAGTGGCTACATGTGGTGTGATAGAACTTCAAGGCCCTAGGCAAAGTTGTCTATAAAATTCTCATACAGCAATCATGTGAAAAGCAACATGAAAGCAAATAAGAAGAACCCGTCAAAGTCTAGAACTCTTGATTAGTTTGATTCCATAATAACCAAATGGATGAATTGCAAAGCAAGTGCATATTTATTATCTGGAGGGCAGGCTACACGAATAAACAAGGTATGTAAAGGGGCAAAATGGATCGCTGGGTCCTACCACCTTGGTGAAAACTTGCTGGGACCCGAGGGGTATATATTCCTCCAGCAAAGGCTTCAGCAGTTACCATTGGGGAACAGGCTTTGACCCCATACGTGATATCTTTTCCCTTCAAGGTTTAGTCACAGAACATCACTGGAACAGAACAATACATCCACACAGAGCAAACTTGAACTAATATAAACTTCTTCTTAGGATTAATTTTCAAACTTTAATCGTTGTACATACCTAAAGAGTTACATATGCCAAGTAAGAAAACATAAGTGGCTACATGTGGTGTGATAGAACTTCAAGGCCCTAGGCATAGTTGTCTATAAAAATCTCATACAGCAATCATGTGAAAAGCAACATGAAAGCAAATAAGAAGAACCCGTCAAAGTCTAGAACTCTTGATTAGTTTGATTCCATGATAACCCAATGGATGAATTGCAAAGCAAGTGCATATTTATTATCCGGAGGGCAGGCTACACGAATAAACAAGGTATGCAAAGTAGTGTAATAGAACGCTGGGTCCTACCACCTTGGTGAAAACTTGCTGGGACCCGAGGGGTATATATTCCTCCAGCAAAGGCTTCAGCAGATACCATTGGGGAACAGGCTTTGACCCCATACGTGATATCTTTTCCCTTCCAGGTTTAGTCATAGAACATCACTGGAACAGAACAATACATCCACACAGAGCAAACTTGAAATAATATAAACTTTTTCTAACAATTAATTTTCACACTTTAATCATATAGTGAACAGTGGTGTTGTAAATACCTAAAGAGTTACATATGCCAAGTAAGAAAACATATAAGTGGCTACATGTGGTGTGATAGAACTTCAAGGCCCTAGGCATAGTTGTCTATAAAAATCTCATACAGCAATCATGTGAAAAGCAACATGAAAGCAAATAAGAAGAACCCGTCAAAGTCTAGAACTCTTGATTAGTTTGATTCCATAATAACCAAATGGATGAATTGCAAAGCAAGTGCATATTTATTATCTGGAGGGCAGGCTACACGAATAAACAAGGTATGTAAAGGGGCAAAATGGATCGCTGGGTCCTACCACCTTGGTGAAAACTTGCTGGGACCCGAGGGGTATACTGTATGCCTCCAGCAAAGGCTTCAGCAGATACCATTGGGGAACAGGCTTTGACCCCATAGGTGATATCTTTTCCCTTCAAGGTTTAGTCATAGAACATCACTGGAACAGAACAATACATCCACACAGAGCAAACTTGGAACTAATATAAACTTTTTCTTGCAATTAATTTTCACACTTTAATCATTGTAAATACCTAAAGAGTTACATATGCCAAGTAAGAAAACATATAAGTGGCTACATGTGGTGTGATAGAACTTCAAGGCCCTAGGCATAGTTGTCTATAAAATTCTCATACAGCAATCATGTGAAAAGCAACATGAAAGCAAATAAGAAGAACCCGTCAAAGTCTAGAACTCTTGATTAGTTTGATTCCATAATAACCCAATGGATGAATTGCAAAAAGCAAGTGCATATTTACTATCTGGATGACAGACTACACGAATAAACAAGGTATGCAAAGTAGTGTAATAGAACGCTTGGTCCTACCACCTTGGTGAAAACTTGCTGGGACCCGAGGGGTATGTATTCCTCCAGCAAAGGCTTCAGCAGATACCATTGGGGAACAGGCTTTGACCCCATACGTGATATCTTTTCCCTTCCAGGTTTAGTCATAGAACATCACTGGAACAGAACAATACACCCACACAGAGCAAACTTGAACTAATATAAACTTTTTCTAACAATTAATTTTCACACTTTAATCATATAGTGAACAGTGGTGTTGTAAATACCTAAAGAGTTACATATGCCAAGTAAGAAAACATATAAGTGGCTACATGTGGTGTGATAGAACTTCAAGGCCCTAGGCATAGTTGTCTATAAAAATCTCATACAGCAATCATGTGAAAAGCAACATGAAAGCAAATAAGAAGAACCCGTCAAAGTCTAGAACTCTTGATTAGTTTGATTCCATGATAACCCAATGGATGAATTGCAAAGCAAGTGCATATTTATTATCCGGAGGGCAGGCTACACGAATAAACAAGGTATGCAAAGGGGCAAAATGGATCGCTGGGTCCTACCACCTTGGTGAAAACTTGCTGGGACCCGAGGGGTATATATGCCTCCAGCAAAGGCTTCAGCAGATACCATTGGGGAACAGGCTTTAGCAGATACCATTGGGGAACAGGCTTCAGCAGATACCATTGGGGAACAGGCTTTGACCCCATAGGTGATATATTTTCCCTTCAAGATTTAGTAAAAGAAAATCACTGGAACAGAACAATACATCCACACAGGGCAAACTTGAACTAATATAAACTTCATCTTAGGATTAATTTTCACACTTTAATCATATATTGAACAGTGGTGTTGTAAATACCTAAAGAGTTACATATGCCAAGTAAGAAAACATATAAGTGGCTACATGTGGTGTGATAGAACTTCAAGGCCCTAGGCAAAGTTGTCTATACAATTCTCATACAGCAATCATGTGAAAAGCAACATGAAAGCAAATAAGAAGAACCCGTCAAAGTCTAGAACTCTTGATTAGTTTGATTCCATAATAACCCAATGGATGAATTGCAAAAAGCAAGTGCATATTTACTATCTGGATGACAGACTACACGAATAAACAAGGTATGCAAAGTAGTGTAATAGAACGCTTGGTCCTACCACCTTGGTGAAAACTTGCTGGGACCCGAGGGGTATATATTCCTCCAGCAAAGGCTTCAGCAGATACCATTGGGGAACAGGCTTTGACCCCATACGTGATATCTTTTCCCTTCAAGGTTTAGTCACAGAACATCACTGGAACAGAACAATACATCCACACAGAGCAAACTTGAACTAATATAAACTTTTTCTAACAATTAATTTTCACACTTTAATCATATAGTGAACAGTGGTGTTGTAAATACCTAAAGAGTTACATATGCCAAGTAAGAAAACATATAAGTGGCTACATGTGGTGTGATAGAACTTCAAGGCCCTAGGCATAGTTGTCTATAAAAATCTCATACAGCAATCATGTGAAAAGCAACATGAAAGCAAATAAGAAGAACCCGTCAAAGTCTAGAACTCTTGATTAGTTTGATTCCATAATAACCAAATGGATGAATTGCAAAGCAAGTGCATATTTATTATCTGGAGGGCAGGCTACACGAATAAACAAGGTATGTAAAGGGGCAAAATGGATCGCTGGGTCCTACCACCTTGGTGAAAACTTGCTGGGACCCGAGGGGTATACTGTATGCCTCCAGCAAAGGCTTCAGCAGATACCATTGGGGAACAGGCTTTGACCCCATAGGTGATATCTTTTCCCATCAAGGTTTAGTCATAGAACATCACTGGAACAGAACAATACATCCACACAGAGCAAACTTGGAACTAATATAAACTTTTTCTTGCAATTAATTTTCACACTTTAATCGTTGTAAATACCTAAAGAGTTACATATGCCAAGTAAGAAAACATATAAGTGGCTACATGTGGTGTGATAGAACTTCAAGGCCCTAGGCATAGTTGTCTATAAAAATCTCATACAGCAATCATGTGAAAAGCAACATGAAAGCAAATAAGAAGAACCCGTCAAAGTCTAGAACTCTTGATTAGTTTGATTCCATAATAACCCAATGGATGAATTGCAAAAAGCAAGTGCATATTTACTATCTGGATGGCAGACTACACGAATAAACAAGGTATGCAAAGTAGTGTAATAGAACGCTGGGTCCTACCACCTTGGTGAAAACTTGCTGGGACCCGAGGGGTATATATTCCTCCAGCAAAGGCTTCAGCAGATACCATTGGGGAACAGGCTTTGACCCCATACGTGATATCTTTTCCCTTCAAGGTTTAGTCACAGAACATCACTGGAACAAAACAATACATCCACACAGAGCAAACTTGAACTAATATAAACTTCTTCTTAGGATTAATTTTCAAACTTTAATCGTTGTACATACCTAAAGAGTTACATATGCCAAGTAAGAAAACATAAGTGGCTACATGTGGTGTGATAGAACTTCAAGGCCCTAGGCATAGTTGTCTATAAAAATCTCATACAGCAATCATGTGAAAAGCAACATGAAAGCAAATAAGAAGAACCCGTCAAAGTCTAGAACTCTTGATTAGTTTGATTCCATGATAACCCAATGGATGAATTGCAAAGCAAGTGCATATTTATTATCCGGAGGGCAGGCTACACGAATAAACAAGGTATGCAAAGGGGCAAAATGGATCGCTGGGTCCTACCACCTTGGTGAAAACTTGCTGGGACCCGAGGGGTATATATGCCTCCAGCAAAGGCTTCAGCAGATACCATTGGGGAACAGGCTTTAGCAGATACCATTGGGGAACAGGCTTCAGCAGATACCATTGGGGAACAGGCTTTGACCCCATAGGTGATATATTTTCCCTTCAAGATTTAGTAAAAGAAAATCACTGGAACAGAACAATACATCCACACAGAGCAAACTTGAACTAATATAAACTTCATCTTAGGATTAATTTTCACACTTTAATCATATATTGAACAGTGGTGTTGTAAATACCTAAAGAGTTACATATGCCAAGTAAGAAAACATATAAGTGGCTACATGTGGTGTGATAGAACTTCAAGGCCCTAGGCAAAGTTGTCTATACAATTCTCATACAGCAATCATGTGAAAAGCAACATGAAAGCAAATAAGAAGAACCCGTCAAAGTCTAGAACTCTTGATTAGTTTGATTCCATAATAACCCAATGGATGAATTGCAAAAAGCAAGTGCATATTTACTATCTGGATGACAGACTACACGAATAAACAAGGTATGCAAAGTAGGGTAATAGAACGCTTGGTCCTACCACCTTGGTGAAAACTTGCTGGGACCCGAGGGGTATATATTCCTCCAGCAAAGGCTTCAGCAGATACCATTGGGGAACAGGCTTTGACCCCATACGTGATATCTTTTCCCTTCCAGGTTTAGTCATAGAACATCACTGGAACAGAACAATACATCCACACAGAGCAAACTTGAACTAACATAAACTTTTTCTAACAATTAATTTTCACACTTTAATCATATAGTGAACAGTGGTGTTGTAAATACCTAAAGAGTTACATATGCAAGGTAAGAAAACATATAAGTGGCTACATGTGGTGTGATAGAACTTCAAGGCCCTAGGCATAGTTGTCTATAAAAATCTCATACAGCAATCATGTGAAAAGCAACATGAAAGCAAATAAGAAGAACCCGTCAAAGTCTAGAACTCTTGATTAGTTTGATTCCATAATAACCAAATGGATGAATTGCAAAGCAAGTGCATATTTATTATCTGGAGGGCAGGCTACACGAATAAACAAGGTATGTAAAGGGGCAAAATGGATCGCTGGGTCCTACCACCTTGGTGAAAACTTGCTGGGACCCGAGGGGTATATATGCCTCCAGCAAAGGCTTTAGCAGATACCATTGGGGAACAGGCTTTAGCAGATACCATTGGGGAACAGGCTTCAGCAGATACCATTGGGGAACAGGCTTTGACCCCATAGGTGATATATTTTCCCTTCAAGATTTAGTAAAAGAAAATCACTGGAACAGAACAATACATCCACACAGAGCAAACATGAACTAATATAAACTTCATCTTAGGATTAATTTTCACACTTTAATCATATATTGAACAGTGGTGTTGTAAATACCTAAAGAGTTACATATGCCAAGTAAGAAAACATATAAGTGGCTACATGTGGTTTGATAGAACTTCAAGGCCCTAGGCAAAGTTGTCTATACAATTCTCATACAGCAATCATGTGAAAAGCAACATGAAAGCAAATAAGAAGAACCCGTCAAAGTCTAGAACTCTTGATTAGTTTGATTCCATAATAACCCAATGGATGAATTGCAAAAAGCAAGTGCATATTTACTATCTGGATGACAGACTACACAAATAAACAAGGTATGCAAAGTAGTGTAATAGAACGCTGGGTCCTACCACCTTGGTGAAAACTTGCTGGGACCCGAGGGGTATATATTCCTCCAGCAAAGGCTTCAGCAGATACCATTGGGGAACAGGCTTTGACCCCATACGTGATATCTTTTCCCTTCCAGGTTTAGTCATAGAACATCACTGGAACAGAACAACACATCCACACAGAGCAAACTTGAACTAATATAAACTTTTTCTAACAATTAATTTTCACACTTTAATCATATAGTGAACAGTGGTGTTGTAAATACCTAAAGAGTTACATATGCCAAGTAAGAAAACATATAAGTGGCTACATGTGGTGTGATAGAACTTCAAGGCCCTAGGCATAGTTGTCTATAAAAATCTCATACAGCAATCATGTGAAAAGCAACATGAAAGCAAATAAGAAGAACCCGTCAAAGTCTAGAACTCTTGATTAGTTTGATTCCATAATAACCAAATGGATGAATTGCAAAGCAAGTGCATATATATTATCTGGAGGGCAGGCTACACGAATAAACAAGGTATGTAAAGGGGCAAAATGGATCGCTGGGTCCTACCACCTTGGTGAAAACTTGCTGGGACCCGAGGGGTATACTGTATGCCTCCAGCAAAGGCTTCAGCAGATACCATTGGGGAACAGGCTTTAGCAGATACCATTGGGGAACAGGCTTCAGCAGATACCATTGGGGAACAGGCTTTGACCCCATAGGTGATATATTTTCCCTTCAAGATATAGTAAAAGAAAATCACTGGAACAGAACAATACATCCACACAGAGCAAACTTGAACTAATATAAACTTCATCTTAGGATTAATTTTCACACTTTAATCATATATTGAACAGTGGTGTTGTAAATACCTAAAGAGTTACATATGCCAAGTAAGAAAACATATAAGTGGCTACATGTGGTGTGATAGAACTTCAAGGCCCTAGGCATAGTTGTCTATAAAAATCTCATACAGCAATCATGTGAAAAGCAACATGAAAGCAAATAAGAAGAACCCGTCAAAGTCTAGAACTCTTGATTAGTTTGATTCCATAATAACCCAATGGATGAATTGCAAAAAGCAAGTGCATATTTACTATCTGGATGGCAGACTACACGAATAAACAAGGTATGCAAAGTAGTGTAATAGAACGCTGGGTCCTACCACCTTGGTGAAAACTTGCTGGGACCCGAGGGGTATATATTCCTCCAGCAAAGGCTTCAGCAGATACCATTGGGGAACAGGCTTTGACCCCATACGTGATATCTTTTCCCTTCAAGGTTTAGTCACAGAACATCACTGGAACAGAACAATACATCCACACAGAGCAAACTTGAACTAATATAAACTTCTTCTTAGGATTAATTTTCAAACTTTAATCGTTGTACATACCTAAAGAGTTACATATGCCAAGTAAGAAAACATAAGTGGCTACATGTGGTGTGATAGAACTTCAAGGCCCTAGGCATAGTTGTCTATAAAAATCTCATACAGCAATCATGTGAAAAGCAACATGAAAGCAAATAAGAAGAACCCGTAAAAGTCTAGAACTCTTGATTAGTTTGATTCCATGATAACCCAATGGATGAATAGCAAAGCAAGTGCATATTTATTATCCGGAGGGCAGGCTACACGAATAAACAAGGTATGCAAAGGGGCAAAATGGATCGCTGGGTCCTACCACCTTGGTGAAAACTTGCTGGGACCCGAGGGTTATATATGCCTCCAGCAAAGGCTTCAGCAGATACCATTGGGGAACAGGCTTTAGCAGATACCATTGGGGAACAGGCTTCAGCAGATACCATTGGGGAACAGGCTTTGACCCCATAGGTGATATATTTTCCCTTCAAGATTTAGTAAAAGAAAATCACTGGAACAGAACAATACATCCACACAGAGCAAACTTGAACTAATATAAACTTCATCTTAGGATTAATTTTCACACTTTAATCATATATTGAACAGTGGTGTTGTAAATACCTAAAGAGTTACATATGCCAAGTAAGAAAACATATAAGTGGCTACATGTGGTGTGATAGAACTTCAAGGCCCTAGGCAAAGTTGTCTATAAAATTCTCATACAGCAATCATGTGAAAAGCAACATGAAAGCAAATAAGAAGAACCCGTCAAAGTCTAGAACTCTTGATTAGTTTGATTCCATAATAACCAAATGGATGAATTGCAAAGCAAGTGCATATTTATTATCTGGAGGGCAGGCTACACGAATAAACAAGGTATGTAAAGGGGCAAAATGGATCGCTGGGTCCTACCACCTTGGTGAAAACTTGCTGGGACCCGAGGGGTATATATTCCTCCAGCAAAGGCTTCAGCAGTTACCATTGGGGAACAGGCTTTGACCCCATACGTGATATCTTTTCCCTTCAAGGTTTAGTCACAGAACATCACTGAAACAGAACAATACATCCACACAGAGCAAACTTGAACTAATATAAACTTCTTCTTAGGATTAATTTTCAAACTTTAATCGTTGTACATACCTAAAGAGTTACATATGCCAAGTAAGAAAACATAAGTGGCTACATGTGGTGTGATAGAACTTCAAGGCCCTAGGCATAGTTGTCTATAAAAATCTCATACAGCAATCATGTGAAAAGCAACATGAAAGCAAATAAGAAGAACCCGTCAAAGTCTAGAACTCTTGATTAGTTTGATTCCATGATAACCCAATGGATGAATTGCAAAGCAAGTGCATATTTATTATCCGGAGGGCAGGCTACACGAATAAACAAGGTATGCAAAGTAGTGTAATAGAACGCTGGGTCCTACCACCTTGGTGAAAACTTGCTGGGACCCGAGGGGTATATATTCCTCCAGCAAAGGCTTCAGCAGATACCATTGGGGAACAGGCTTTGACCCCATACGTGATATCTTTTCCCTTCCAGGTTTAGTCATAGAACATCACTGGAACAGAACAATACATCCACACAGAGCAAACTTGAAATAATATAAACTTTTTCTAACAATTAATTTTCACACTTTAATCATATAGTGAACAGTGGTGTTGTAAATACCTAAAGAGTTACATATGCCAAGTAAGAAAACATATAAGTGGCTACATGTGGTGTGATAGAACTTCAAGGCCCTAGGCATAGTTGTCTATAAAAATCTCATACAGCAATCATGTGAAAAGCAACATGAAAGCAAATAAGAAGAACCCGTCAAAGTCTAGAACTCTTGATTAGTTTGATTCCATAATAACCAAATGGATGAATTGCAAAGCAAGTGCATATTTATTATCTGGAGGGCAGGCTACACGAATAAACAAGGTATGTAAAGGGGCAAAATGGATCGCTGGGTCCTACCACCTTGGTGAAAACTTGCTGGGACCCGAGGGGTATACTGTATGCCTCCAGCAAAGGCTTCAGCAGATACCATTGGGGAACAGGCTTTGACCCCATAGGTGATATCTTTTCCCTTCAAGGTTTAGTCATAGAACATCACTGGAACAGAACAATACATCCACACAGAGCAAACTTGGAACTAATATAAACTTTTTCTTGCAATTAATTTTCACACTTTAATCATTGTAAATACCTAAAGAGTTACATATGCCAAGTAAGAAAACATATAAGTGGCTACATGTGGTGTGATAGAACTTCAAGGCCCTAGGCATAGTTGTCTATAAAATTCTCATACAGCAATCATGTGAAAAGCAACATGAAAGCAAATAAGAAGAACCCGTCAAAGTCTAGAACTCTTGATTAGTTTGATTCCATAATAACCCAATGGATGAATTGCAAAAAGCAAGTGCATATTTACTATCTGGATGACAGACTACACGAATAAACAAGGTATGCAAAGTAGTGTAATAGAACGCTTGGTCCTACCACCTTGGTGAAAACTTGCTGGGACCCGAGGGGTATGTATTCCTCCAGCAAAGGCTTCAGCAGATACCATTGGGGAACAGGCTTTGACCCCATACGTGATATCTTTTCCCTTCCAGGTTTAGTCATAGAACATCACTGGAACAGAACAATACACCCACACAGAGCAAACTTGAACTAATATAAACTTTTTCTAACAATTAATTTTCACACTTTAATCATATAGTGAACAGTGGTGTTGTAAATACCTAAAGAGTTACATATGCCAAGTAAGAAAACATATAAGTGGCTACATGTGGTGTGATAGAACTTCAAGGCCCTAGGCATAGTTGTCTATAAAAATCTCATACAGCAATCATGTGAAAAGCAACATGAAAGCAAATAAGAAGAACCCGTCAAAGTCTAGAACTCTTGATTAGTTTGATTCCATGATAACCCAATGGATGAATTGCAAAGCAAGTGCATATTTATTATCCGGAGGGCAGGCTACACGAATAAACAAGGTATGCAAAGGGGCATAATGGATCGCTGGGTCCTACCACCTTGGTGAAAACTTGCTGGGACCCGAGGGGTATATATGCCTCCAGCAAAGGCTTCAGCAGATACCATTGGGGAACAGGCTTTAGCAGATACCATTGGGGAACAGGCTTCAGCAGATACCATTGGGGAACAGGCTTTGACCCCATAGGTGATATATTTTCCCTTCAAGATTTAGTAAAAGAAAATCACTGGAACAGAACAATACATCCACACAGGGCAAACTTGAACTAATATAAACTTCATCTTAGGATTAATTTTCACACTTTAATCATATATTGAACAGTGGTGTTGTAAATACCTAAAGAGTTACATATGCCAAGTAAGAAAACATATAAGTGGCTACATGTGGTGTGATAGAACTTCAAGGCCCTAGGCAAAGTTGTCTATACAATTCTCATACAGCAATCATGTGAAAAGCAACATGAAAGCAAATAAGAAGAACCCGTCAAAGTCTAGAACTCTTGATTAGTTTGATTCCATAATAACCCAATGGATGAATTGCAAAAAGCAAGTGCATATTTACTATCTGGATGATAGACTACACGAATAAACAAGGTATGCAAAGTAGTGTAATAGAACGCTTGGTCCTACCACCTTGGTGAAAACTTGCTGGGACCCGAGGGGTATATATTCCTCCAGCAAAGGCTTCAGCAGATACCATTGGGGAACAGGCTTTGACCCCATACGTGATATCTTTTCCCTTCAAGGTTTAGTCACAGAACATCACTGGAACAGAACAATACATCCACACAGAGCAAACTTGAACTAATATAAACTTTTTCTAACAATTAATTTTCACACTTTAATCATATAGTGAACAGTGGTGTTGTAAATACCTAAAGAGTTACATATGCCAAGTAAGAAAACATATAAGTGGCTACATGTGGTGTGATAGAACTTCAAGGCCCTAGGCATAGTTGTCTATAAAAATCTCATACAGCAATCATGTGAAAAGCAACATGAAAGCAAATAAGAAGAACCCGTCAAAGTCTAGAACTCTTGATTAGTTTGATTCCATAATAACCCAATGGATGAATTGCAAAAAGCAAGTGCATATTTACTATCTGGATGGCAGACTACACGAATAAACAAGGTATGCAAAGTAGTGTAATAGAACGCTGGGTCCTACCACCTTGGTGAAAACTTGCTGGGACCCGAGGGGTATATATTCCTCCAGCAAAGGCTTCAGCAGATACCATTGGGGAACAGGCTTTGACCCCATACGTGATATCTTTTCCCTTCAAGGTTTAGTCACAGAACATCACTGGAACAAAACAATACATCCACACAGAGCAAACTTGAACTAATATAAACTTCTTCTTAGGATTAATTTTCAAACTTTAATCGTTGTACATACCTAAAGAGTTACATATGCCAAGTAAGAAAACATAAGTGGCTACATGTGGTGTGATAGAACTTCAAGGCCCTAGGCATAGTTGTCTATAAAAATCTCATACAGCAATCATGTGAAAAGCAACATGAAAGCAAATAAGAAGAACCCGTCAAAGTCTAGAACTCTTGATTAGTTTGATTCCATGATAACCCAATGGATGAATTGCAAAGCAAGTGCATATTTATTATCCGGAGGGCAGGCTACACGAATAAACAAGGTATGCAAAGGGGCAAAATGGATCGCTGGGTCCTACCACCTTGGTGAAAACTTGCTGGGACCCGAGGGGTATATATGCCTCCAGCAAAGGCTTCAGCAGATACCATTGGGGAACAGGCTTTAGCAGATACCATTGGGGAACAGGCTTCAGCAGATACCATTGGGGAACAGGCTTTGACCCCATAGGTGATATATTTTCCCTTCAAGATTTAGTAAAAGAAAATCACTGGAACAGAACAATACATCCACACAGAGCAAACTTGAACTAATATAAACTTCATCTTAGGATTAATTTTCACACTTTAATCATATATTGAACAGTGGTGTTGTAAATACCTAAAGAGTTACATATGCCAAGTAAGAAAACATATAAGTGGCTACATGTGGTGTGATAGAACTTCAAGGCCCTAGGCAAAGTTGTCTATACAATTCTCATACAGCAATCATGTGAAAAGCAACATGAAAGCAAATAAGAAGAACCCGTCAAAGTCTAGAACTCTTGATTAGTTTGATTCCATAATAACCCAATGGATGAATTGCAAAAAGCAAGTGCATATTTACTATCTGGATGACAGACTACACGAATAAACAAGGTATGCAAAGTAGGGTAATAGAACGCTTGGTCCTACCACCTTGGTGAAAACTTGCTGGGACCCGAGGGGTATATATTCCTCCAGCAAAGGCTTCAGCAGATACCATTGGGGAACAGGCTTTGACCCCATACGTGATATCTTTTCCCTTCCAGGTTTAGTCATAGAACATCACTGGAACAGAACAATACATCCACACAGAGCAAACTTGAACTAACATAAACTTTTTCTAACAATTAATTTTCACACTTTAATCATATAGTGAACAGTGGTGTTGTAAATACCTAAAGAGTTACATATGCAAGGTAAGAAAACATATAAGTGGCTACATGTGGTGTGATAGAACTTCAAGGCCCTAGGCATAGTTGTCTATAAAAATCTCATACAGCAATCATGTGAAAAGCAACATGAAAGCAAATAAGAAGAACCCGTCAAAGTCTAGAACTCTTGATTAGTTTGATTCCATAATAACCAAATGGATGAATTGCAAAGCAAGTGCATATTTATTATCTGGAGGGCAGGCTACACAAATAAACAAGGTATGTAAAGGGGCAAAATGGATCGCTGGGTCCTACCACCTTGGTGAAAACTTGCTGGGACCTGAGGGGTATATATGCCTCCAGCAAAGGCTTCAGCAGATACCATTGGGGAACAGGCTTTAGCAGATACCATTGGGGAACAGGCTTCAGCAGATACCATTGGGGAACAGGCTTTGACCCCATAGGTGATATATTTTCCCTTCAAGATTTAGTAAAAGAAAATCACTGGAACAGAACAATACATCCACACAGAGCAAACTTGAACTAATATAAACTTCATCTTAGGATTAATTTTCACACTTTAATCATATATTGAACAGTGGTGTTGTAAATACCTAAAGAGTTACATATGCCAAGTAAGAAAACATATAAGTGGCTACATGTGGTGTGATAGAACTTCAAGGCCCTAGGCAAAGTTGTCTATAAAATTCTCATACAGCAATCATGTGAAAAGCAACATGAAAGCAAATAAGAAGAACCCGTCAAAGTCTAGAACTCTTGATTAGTTTGATTCCATAATAACCAAATGGATGAATTGCAAAGCAAGTGCATATTTATTATCTGGAGGGCAGGCTACACGAATAAACAAGGTATGTAAAGGGGCAAAATGGATCGCTGGGTCCTACCACCTTGGTGAAAACTTGCTGGGACCCGAGGGGTATACTGTATGCCTCCAGCAAAGGCTTCAGCAGATACCATTGGGGAACAGGCTTTGACCCCATAGGTGATATCTTTTCCCTTCAAGGTTTAGTCACAGAACATCACTGGAACAGAACAATACATCCACACAGAGCAAACTTGAACTAATATAAACTTCTTCTTAGGATTAATTTTCAAACTTTAATCGTTGTACATACCTAAAGAGTTACATATGCCAAGTAAGAAAACATAAGTGGCTACATGTGGTGTTATAGAACTTCAAGGCCCTAGGCATAGTTGTCTATAAAAATCTCATACAGCAATCATGTGAAAAGCAACATGAAAGCAAATAAGAAGAACCCGTCAAAGTCTAGAACTCTTGATTAGATTGATTCCATGATAACCCAATGGATGAATTGCAAAGCAAGTGCATATTTATTATCCGGAGGGCAGGCTACACGAATAAACAAGGTATGCAAAGTAGTGTAATAGAACGCTGGGTCCTACCACCTTGGTGAAAACTTGCTGGGACCCGAGGGGTATATATTCCTCCAGCAAAGGCTTCAGCAGTTACCATTGGGGAACAGGCTTTGACCCCATACGTGATATCTTTTCCCTTCAAGGTTTAGTCACAGAACATCACTGGAACAGAACAATACATCCACACAGAGCAAACTTGAACTAATATAAACTTCTTCTTAGGATTAATTTTCAAACTTTAATCGTTGTACATACCTAAAGAGTTACATATGCCAAGTAAGAAAACATAAGTGGCTACATGTGGTGTGATAGAACTTCAAGGCCCTAGGCATAGTTGTCTATAAAAATCTCATACAGCAATCATGTGAAAAGCAATATGAAAGCAAATAAGAAGAACCCGTCAAAGTCTAGAACTCTTGATTAGTTTGATTCCATAATAACCAAATGGATGAATTGCAAAGCAAGTGCATATTTATTATCTGGAGGGCAGGCTACACGAATAAACAAGGTATGTAAAGGGGCAAAATGGATCGCTGGGTCCTACCACCTTGGTGAAAACTTGCTGGGACCCGAGGGGTATACTGTATGCCTCCAGCAAAGGCTTCAGCAGATACCATTGGGGAACAGGCTTTAGCAGATACCATTGGGGAACAGGCTTCAGCAGATACCATTGGGGAACAGGCTTTGACCCCATAGGTGATATATTTTCCCTTCAAGATTTAGTAAAAGAAAATCACTGGAACAGAACAATACATCCACACAGAGCAAACATGAACTAATATAAACTTCATCTTAGGATTAATTTTCACACTTTAATCATATATTGAACAGTGGTGTTGTAAATACCTAAAGAGTTACATATGCCAAGTAAGAAAACATATAAGTGGCTACATGTGGTTTGATAGAACTTCAAGGCCCTAGGCAAAGTTGTCTATACAATTCTCATACAGCAATCATGTGAAAAGCAACATGAAAGCAAATAAGAAGAACCCGTCAAAGTCTAGAACTCTTGATTAGTTTGATTCCATAATAACCCAATGGATGAATTGCAAAAAGCAAGTGCATATTTACTATCTGGATGACAGACTACACAAATAAACAAGGTATGCAAAGTAGTGTAATAGAACGCTTGGTCCTACCACCTTGGTGAAAACTTGCTGGGACCCGAGGGGTATATATTCCTCCAGCAAAGGCTTCAGCAGATACCATTGGGGAACAGGCTTTGACCCCATACGTGATATCTTTTCCCTTCCAGGTTTAGTCATAGAACATCACTGGAACAGAACAACACATCCACACAGAGCAAACTTGAACTAATATAAACTTTTTCTAACAATTAATTTTCACACTTTAATCATATAGTGAACAGTGGTGTTGTAAATACCTAAAGAGTTACATATGCCAAGTAAGAAAACATATAAGTGGCTACATGTGGTGTGATAGAACTTCAAGGCCCTAGGCATAGTTGTCTATAAAAATCTCATACAGCAATCATGTGAAAAGCAACATGAAAGCAAATAAGAAGAACCCGTCAAAGTCTAGAACTCTTGATTAGTTTGATTCCATAATAACCCAATGGATGAATTGCAAAAAGCAAGTGCATATTTACTATCTGGATGACAGACTACACAAATAAACAAGGTATGCAAAGTAGTGTAATAGAACGCTTGGTCCTACCACCTTGGTGAAAACTTGCTGGGACCCGAGGGGTATATATTCCTCCAGCAAAGGCTTCAGCAGATACCATTGGGGAACAGGCTTTGACCCCATACGTGATATCTTTTCCCTTCCAGGTTTAGTCATAGAACATCACTGGAACAGAACAACACATCCACACAGAGCAAACTTGAACTAATATAAACTTTTTCTAACAATTAATTTTCACACTTTAATCATATAGTGAACAGTGGTGTTGTAAATACCTAAAGAGTTACATATGCCAAGTAAGAAAACATATAAGTGGCTACATGTGGTGTGATAGAACTTCAAGGCCCTAGGCATAGTTGTCTATAAAAATCTCATACAGCAATCATGTGAAAAGCAACATGAAAGCAAATAAGAAGAACCCGTCAAAGTCTAGAACTCTTGATTAGTTTGATTCCATAATAACCAAATGGATGAATTGCAAAGCAAGTGCATATTTATTATCTGGAGGGCAGGCTACACGAATAAACAAGGTATGTAAAGGGGCAAAATGGATCGCTGGGTCCTACCACCTTGGTGAAAACTTGCTGGGACCCGAGGGGTATACTGTATGCCTCCAGCAAAGGCTTCAGCAGATACCATTGGGGAACAGGCTTTAGCAGATACCATTGGGGAACAGGCTTCAGCAGATACCATTGGGGAACAGGCTTTGACCCCATAGGTGATATATTTTCCCTTCAAGATTTAGTAAAAGAAAATCACTGGAACAGAACAATACATCCACACAGAGCAAACATGAACTAATATAAACTTCATCTTAGGATTAATTTTCACACTTTAATCATATATTGAACAGTGGTGTTGTAAATACCTAAAGAGTTACATATGCCAAGTAAGAAAACATATAAGTGGCTACATGTGGTTTGATAGAACTTCAAGGCCCTAGGCAAAGTTGTCTATACAATTCTCATACAGCAATCATGTGAAAAGCAACATGAAAGCAAATAAGAAGAACCCGTCAAAGTCTAGAACTCTTGATTAGTTTGATTCCATAATAACCCAATGGATGAATTGCAAAAAGCAAGTGCATATTTACTATCTGGATGACAGACTACACAAATAAACAAGGTATGCAAAGTAGTGTAATAGAACGCTTGGTCCTACCACCTTGGTGAAAACTTGCTGGGACCCGAGGGGTATATATTCCTCCAGCAAAGGCTTCAGCAGATACCATTGGGGAACAGGCTTTGACCCCATACGTGATATCTTTTCCCTTCCAGGTTTAGTCATAGAACATCACTGGAACAGAACAACACATCCACACAGAGCAAACTTGAACTAATATAAACTTTTTCTAACAATTAATTTTCACACTTTAATCATATAGTGAACAGTGGTGTTGTAAATACCTAAAGAGTTACATATGCCAAGTAAGAAAACATATAAGTGGCTACATGTGGTGTGATAGAACTTCAAGGCCCTAGGCATAGTTGTCTATAAAAATCTCATACAGCAATCATGTGAAAAGCAACATGAAAGCAAATAAGAAGAACCCGTCAAAGTCTAGAACTCTTGATTAGTTTGATTCCATAATAACCCAATGGATGAATTGCAAAAAGCAAGTGCATATTTACTATCTGGATGACAGACTACACAAATAAACAAGGTATGCAAAGTAGTGTAATAGAACGCTTGGTCCTACCACCTTGGTGAAAACTTGCTGGGACCCGAGGGGTATATATTCCTCCAGCAAAGGCTTCAGCAGATACCATTGGGGAACAGGCTTTGACCCCATACGTGATATCTTTTCCCTTCCAGGTTTAGTCATAGAACATCACTGGAACAGAACAACACATCCACACAGAGCAAACTTGAACTAATATAAACTTTTTCTAACAATTAATTTTCACACTTTAATCATATAGTGAACAGTGGTGTTGTAAATACCTAAAGAGTTACATATGCCAAGTAAGAAAACATATAAGTGGCTACATGTGGTGTGATAGAACTTCAAGGCCCTAGGCATAGTTGTCTATAAAAATCTCATACAGCAATCATGTGAAAAGCAACATGAAAGCAAATAAGAAGAACCCGTCAAAGTCTAGAACTCTTGATTAGTTTGATTCCATAATAACCAAATGGATGAATTGCAAAGCAAGTGCATATTTATTATCTGGAGGGCAGGCTACACGAATAAACAAGGTATGTAAAGGGGCAAAATGGATCGCTGGGTCCTACCACCTTGGTGAAAACTTGCTGGGACCCGAGGGGTATATATGCCTCCAGCAAAGGCTTCAGCAGATACCATTGGGGAACAGGCTTTAGCAGATACCATTGGGGAACAGGCTTCAGCAGATACCATTGGGGAACAGGCTTTGACCCCATAGGTGATATATTTTCCCTTCAAGATTTAGTAAAAGAAAATCACTGGAACAGAACAATACATCCACACAGAGCAAACATGAACTAATATAAACTTCATCTTAGGATTAATTTTCACACTTTAATCATATATTGAACAGTGGTGTTGTAAATACCTAAAGAGTTACATATGCCAAGTAAGAAAACATATAAGTGGCTACATGTGGTTTGATAGAACTTCAAGGCCCTAGGCAAAGTTGTCTATACAATTCTCATACAGCAATCATGTGAAAAGCAACATGAAAGCAAATAAGAAGAACCCGTCAAAGTCTAGAACTCTTGACTAGTTTGATTCCATAATAACCCAATGGATGAATTGCAAAAAGCAAGTGCATATTTACTATCTGGATGACAGACTACACAAATAAACAAGGTATGCAAAGTAGTGTAATAGAACGCTTGGTCCTACCACCTTGGTGAAAACTTGCTGGGACCCGAGGGGTATATATTCCTCCAGCAAAGGCTTCAGCAGATACCATTGGGGAACAGGCTTTGACCCCATACGTGATATCTTTTCCCTTCCAGGTTTAGTCATAGAACATCACTGGAACAGAACAACACATCCACACAGAGCAAACTTGAACTAATATAAACTTTTTCTAACAATTAATTTTCACACTTTAATCATATAGTGAACAGTGGTGTTGTAAATACCTAAAGAGTTACATATGCCAAGTAAGAAAACATATAAGTGGCTACATGTGGTGTGATAGAACTTCAAGGCCCTAGGCATAGTTGTCTATAAAAATCTCATACAGCAATCATGTGAAAAGCAACATGAAAGCAAATAAGAAGAACCCGTCAAAGTCTAGAACTCTTGATTAGTTTGATTCCATAATAACCAAATGGATGAATTGCAAAGCAAGTGCATATTTATTATCTGGAGGGCAGGCTACACGAATAAACAAGGTATGTAAAGGGGCAAAATGGATCGCTGGGTCCTACCACCTTGGTGAAAACTTGCTGGGACCCGAGGGGTATATATGCCTCCAGCAAAGGCTTCAGCAGATACCATTGGGGAACAGGCTTTAGCAGATACCATTGGGGAACAGGCTTCAGCAGATACCATTGGGGAACAGGCTTTGACCCCATAGGTGATATATTTTCCCTTCAAGATATAGTAAAAGAAAATCACTGGAACAGAACAATACATCCACACAGAGCAAACTTGAACTAATATAAACTTCATCTTAGGATTAATTTTCACACTTTAATCATATATTGAACAGTGGTGTTGTAAATACCTAAAGAGTTACATATGCCAAGTAAGAAAACATATAAGTGGCTACATGTGGTGTGATAGAACTTCAAGGCCCTAGGCATAGTTGTCTATAAAAATCTCATACAGCAATCATGTGAAAAGCAACATGAAAGCAAATAAGAAGAACCCGTCAAAGTCTAGAACTCTTGATTAGTTTGATTCCATAATAACCAAATGGATGAATTGCAAAGCAAGTGCATATTTATTATCTGGAGGGCAGGCTACACGAATAAACAAGGTATGTAAAGGGGCAAAATGGATCGCTGGGTCCTACCACCTTGGTGAAAACTTGCTGGGACCTGTTGTAAAGTTTTTCTTTCTTCAAAGCAGAGACCAGGAGACAGTCGGGATCGCGTTCAACGGAAGTTATTCTTTATTGAGAACTCCTCCGTACGCGGCTGTAGAAACTTCCAACATGATCTGATCTAACATAACTTTACATGTTATCTTATAGGCATTTTAGGAGGAGGGACTTTTTGAAGGTGGAGACAAATACAAACAAAGCATGTAAATGAGGTATACAGGTTAAGGTAACCTGCCCCAGACCCCAGCGTGTTTACCAGTATCAATTTAATCAGCATACCTATTCAAATGCTGATACTGGCCAGGAAACTCTGGTTCCACGGGCCATCCCAGAGCCATTTAAGACAAAGGGTGCGTCTTGGAGCTACTGGCTAGAGCCATTAAAGACTCATTTAAAACACAATAGAGAAAACAGGTCTGGTAGGAATAGGAGACTCTTGCTAGAGACTCAATAATCACTTTCTCAGTTTATATACTATCTAAATTAAAACCTCAAATGCTAAAATCAGTATTCTTCACCGTGATGTTATGTAAGGAAACATATCTGAAATAGATTCTTAAATTTGGATCCCTTCAGTCCCCTCTTTGAGAGTTCTTACAAACTCTCACAAAAATACAAATTTAGACACATAAAGTTCATTCTTGTAACTGGTGTAAGTTACAGGCACATATAACTTGCTCTGTGTTGTTCATCTGTAATTGCATGCTGACACAGAAACAAACATGCAATTTAGGGTCCGTGAATTTTCTGCGTTGTGTATTTTTCATTTTCTTTTGTGATAGTTCGTTCAGCAGTGGGTCTGGTTGTCTTCTTGAGGTTGGGGCTTCATACGCAGATGAGACGGTCGCTGCATATGGATCTTGAAAAAGCCATCAAGTTTTATCTGCACACTGTAAGACAGAAAACAGAAAAACAGAGAGCAGTATTTCTTCAAAACACTACAGTTGTAGCAGTTTAAACACAATGGTTCTATCGTTTTCAGAGTGTACTGTTGTCGTTTCATTCTTTCCCTATTTCTTAATTGATTTGACACCTATGGACCAGTGAGGTAAGGATGGACTAAATGAGGAAAGGCCTATGAGGTAGTGTCTTCACCCTGGATTGGCCCCCGACGCCTGTTGCGTCAGTTCTTTCCAGGGCCCTCACTGAACCGTGTCCTATTCTGTCCCTGTGTTGTGCACACACTGTACAGTGTGTGAGAAAATTGGCACATTTTCATTCTCCAGTGAAACATCAGTCTTAATAGACATCATATAGAGCATGGAGGTCTGATTGTAGTGTTCTGCAGTGTAACATTTATGGCTGTGAGTTTTCTGAATGTCCCCCAAACAAAGGCTGTGACAGTCACTTTCCTTTTGTTCTATTAAACAAAAAAAAATAAGTCTTTCATCTTTGTTGTAAGTTACTGGGGAGATTAAGCAATCACAGCCCAAATTGTTAACACCTCAAAAAACTTACCCACGAGTCCAGTGACGAGGGGAGGGGTTGCTTCAAAGTAGCAAACAAATGTAGCAAGAGCTGCATAACATTGTTAACTTGTCTTAAGTTATTTTTATTTTTTCGACATTCTTTTCCAAAATGTCCGTGCTTGCCACAGTAAGAACAACTGGCTTCTCTAGGACTTTTGCGTTTCTTTGGCTTCTCTGAGTTAACCTTAAAGGATGCTGCTGCAATTTTTACTCTTGCCTTGACATCAAAGTCTCTTTCCCAAATAGCTAAACTGTCCAAGTTGTCTTGCAGGGTTCTATTTGACCATGTAAGATCTAAGAAAGGCAATGCATTTCTATGTTCTGACAAAAGACCATCGGACCATGCACGAACTAGAGGACCATTATGACCTAACACTTTCTCTGAAGTGTCGGCAATTCCGCTGTAAGCGGCAGCGGTCTGGCAAAATCTTTCTGTGTACTCACAAACAGTTTCATCCTCCTTCTGTACACAATTAGTGAGCTTTGACCAGTCCACCTTCGGTCCAACAATGTTTTTTAACACTTTAACAACTTCCTCTCTCAATTCATCTTTACTGGCCTGTTGCAGTTCAGAATTATTTACAGCACTTTCAAAATCATTGAATTCTGACTCAGTCAAGATCTGTGATATTAGCTGGGTGACTTCAGCTAGAGTCATATCATAGAGCCGCATTTTGCTGATCAATGCTCTTCTAAACTCAGAAAAATTTCTTTGCACTGATGGCAAACTTTCAGCAATTCTCTCAATCTCTTTAGGACCTAAAGATGTTTTGATTGCTTGTGGCTGCAATATGGGGGTTGCAAATGGAACTGTATCAACACCTTTTCCCTGAGGCTTTTGTCTAGCTACGCACACTTCAACTGCATTTACATCTGTATTGACATTGTCCTCTATACTATCAAAAGACTGTAAATCAGGATAGCTTTCCTCTGACTGTTGGTCTTCTAAATCACATTTGGTTGAGGCTTTGTTATGGCCCACGTTTGTCTTGAGACAGGACACCTGAGTCTGCAATTGTTTGATCTGTTCTTTCAACTTAGCAATACACTGCGCTTGTTCTTGTGCAATGGATAAGCTAAATTCTCGGTGACAACCGATGATGCCTTTCAGATTTTTCTTCCTGATACATGCACTCAACACTTTCTTGCAATCTTCAATTGACCACACTTTCTCTGGATCAATGCCAAATTTCTTGGTTAAATTCAATCTGACTGGCTTAGTCACGATGGAGTCCATGTGCTCTGATAACAAAGACTTGAATTCACTATCTGTCCAAAAAGGTGTAATCTGTCTAGTACTTTTCCTAAACATTTTGTGAATTTTTTGTTACCACAAACAAACACTAAAAAAACTTCTCTCTACTGTCTTGCAAACATAGGGTACAATCTTATTAGCACAAGAAGCTAAATCTAATTCTAAAGCTAATTCTCTAGCTTACAGATAGGTCTTCTCTAGCAAGAGCATACACACAATATTAACATGTAACTGTTAATCTTCCCTGCCAACAACAGGGGGTAAATTTCATCTCTAAAAGAAAAACTTTTTTAGAGGCTTATCTTTAGTTAACCAAACTCTACAGCTGTTTGTTAACTTCTTCTCTGAACGGCGCAGAGGAAAACATTTGTACTGGTCTGCATTGGTTCTTTTAATGGAGTGAAACTCACCGAGTCTTTCATTTGTAGAGAAAGATTCCGTCTGGAAAAAAATCAGTCTTTGAGATCTTTTTGGAGCTTGAAGTTTTCAATCTGGATTCAGAAGATTCAGTCTGGAACTCAGTCAGCTTCGTTGAGATCTTTGAGCTTGAAGTTTCAAGATGCAGTTCTTTGAGTTTCCTTTTTCTCCATCCGGGTCACAAGGCACCATCTGTTGTAAAGTTTTTCTTTCTTCAAAGCAGAGACCAGGAGACAGTTGGGATCGCGTTCAACGGAAGTTATTCTTTATTGAGAACTCCTCCGTACGCGGCTGTAGAAACTTCCAACATGATCTGATCTAACATAACTTTACATGTTATCTTATAGGCATTTTAGGAGGAGGGACTTTTTGAAGGTGGAGACAAATACAAACAAAGCATGTAAATGAGGTATACAGGTTAAGGTAACCTGCCCCAGACCCCAGCGTGTTTACCAGTATCAATTTAATCAGCATACCTATTCAAATGCTGATACTGGCCAGGAAACTCTGGTTCCACGGGCCATCCCAGAGCCATTTAAGACAAAGGGTGCGTCTTGGAGCTACTGGCTAGAGCCATTAAAGACTCATTTAAAACACAATAGAGAAAACAGGTCTGGTAGGAATAGGAGACTCTTGCTAGAGACTCAATAATCACTTTCTCAGTTTATATACTATCTAAATTAAAACCTCAAATGCTAAAATCAGTATTCTTCACCGTGATGTTATGTAAGGAAACATATCTGAAATAGATTCTTAAATTTGGATCCCTTCAGACCCGAGGGGTATACTGTATGCCTCCAGCAAAGGCTTCAGCAGATACCATTGGGGAACAGGCTTTGACCCCATAGGTGATATCTTTTCCCTTCAAGGTTTAGTCATAGAACATCACTGGAACAGAACAATACATCCACACAGAGCAAACTTGGAACTAATATAAACTTTTTCTTGCAATTAATTTTCACACTTTAATCATTGTAAATACCTAAAGAGTTACATATGCCAAGTAAGAAAACATATAAGTGGCTACATGTGGTGTGATAGAACTTCAAGGCCCTAGGCATAGTTGTCTATAAAATTCTCATACAGCAATCATGTGAAAAGCAACATGAAAGCAAATAAGAAGAACCCGTCAAAGTCTAGAACTCTTGATTAGTTTGATTCCATAATAACCCAATGGATGAATTGCAAAAAGCAAGTGCATATTTACTATCTGGATGGCAGACTACACGAATAAACAAGGTATGCAAAGTAGTGTAATAGAACGCTGGGTCCTACCACCTTGGTGAAAACTTGCTGGGACCCGAGGGGTATATATTCCTCCAGCAAAGGCTTCAGCAGATACCATTGGGGAACAGGCTTTGACCCCATACGTGATATCTTTTCCCTTCAAGGTTTAGTCACAGAACATCACTGGAACAGAACAATACATCCACACAGAGCAAACTTGAACTAATATAAACTTCTTCTTAGGATTAATTTTCAAACTTTAATCGTTGTACATACCTAAAGAGTTACATATGCCAAGTAAGAAAACATAAGTGGCTACATGTGGTGTGATAGAACTTCAAGGCCCTAGGCATAGTTGTCTATAAAAATCTCATACAGCAATCATGTGAAAAGCAACATGAAAGCAAATAAGAAGAACCCGTCAAAGTCTAGAACTCTTGATTAGTTTGATTCCATGATAACCCAATGGATGAATTGCAAAGCAAGTGCATATTTATTATCCGGAGGGCAGGCTACACGAATAAACAAGGTATGCAAAGGGGCAAAATGGATCGCTGGGTCCTACCACCTTGGTGAAAACTTGCTGGGACCCGAGGGTTATATATGCCTCCAGCAAAGGCTTCAGCAGATACCATTGGGGAACAGGCTTTAGCAGATACCATTGGGGAACAGGCTTCAGCAGATACCATTGGGGAACAGGCTTTGACCCCATAGGTGATATATTTTCCCTTCAAGATTTAGTAAAAGAAAATCACTGGAACAGAACAATACATCCACACAGAGCAAACTTGAACTAATATAAACTTCATCTTAGGATTAATTTTCACACTTTAATCATATATTGAACAGTGGTGTTGTAAATACCTAAAGAGTTACATATGCCAAGTAAGAAAACATATAAGTGGCTACATGTGGTGTGATAGAACTTCAAGGCCCTAGGCAAAGTTGTCTATACAATTCTCATACAGCAATCATGTGAAAAGCAACATGAAAGCAAATAAGAAGAACCCGTCAAAGTCTAGAACTCTTGATTAGTTTGATTCCATAATAACCCAATGGATGAATTGCAAAAAGCAAGTGCATATTTACTATCTGGATGACAGACTACACGAATAAACAAGGTATGCAAAGTAGTGTAATAGAACGCTTGGTCCTACCACCTTGGTGAAAACTTGCTGGGACCCGAGGGGTATATAATCCTCCAGCAAAGGCTTCAGCAGATACAATTGGGGAACAGGCTTTGACCCCATACGTGATATCTTTTCCCTTCCAGGTTTAGTCATAGAACATCACTGGAACAGAACAACACATCCACACAGAGCAAACTTGAACTAATATAAACTTTTTCTAACAATTAATTTTCACACTTTAATCATATAGTGAACAGTGGTGTTGTAAATACCTAAAGAGTTACATATGCCAAGTAAGAAAACATATAAGTGGCTACATGTGGTGTGATAGAACTTCAAGGCCCTAGGCATAGTTGTCTATAAAAATCTCATACAGCAATCATGTGAAAAGCAACATGAAAGCAAATAAGAAGAACCCGTCAAAGTCTAGAACTCTTGATTAGTTTGATTCCATAATAACCAAATGGATGAATTGCAAAGCAAGTGCATATTTATTATCTGGAGGGCAGGCTACACGAATAAACAAGGTATGTAAAGGGGCAAAATGGATCGCTGGGTCCTACCACCTTGGTGAAAACTTGCTGGGACCCGAGGGGTATATATGCCTCCAGCAAAGGCTTCAGCAGATACCATTGGGGAACAGGCTTTAGCAGATACCATTGGGGAACAGGCTTCAGCAGATACCATTGGGGAACAGGCTTTGACCCCATAGGTGATATATTTTCCCTTCAAGATTTAGTAAAAGAAAATCACTGGAACAGAACAATACATCCACACAGAGCAAACATGAACTAATATAAACTTCATCTTAGGATTAATTTTCACACTTTAATCATATATTGAACAGTGGTGTTGTAAATACCTAAAGAGTTACATATGCCAAGTAAGAAAACATATAAGTGGCTACATGTGGTTTGATAGAACTTCAAGGCCCTAGGCAAAGTTGTCTATACAATTCTCATACAGCAATCATGTGAAAAGCAACATGAAAGCAAATAAGAAGAACCCGTCAAAGTCTAGAACTCTTGATTAGTTTGATTCCATAATAACCCAATGGATGAATTGCAAAAAGCAAGTGCATATTTACTATCTGGATGACAGACTACACAAATAAACAAGGTATGCAAAGTAGTGTAATAGAACGCTTGGTCCTACCACCTTGGTGAAAACTTGCTGGGACCCGAGGGGTATATATTCCTCCAGCAAAGGCTTCAGCAGATACCATTGGGGAACAGGCTTTGACCCCATACGTGATATCTTTTCCCTTCCAGGTTTAGTCATAGAACATCACTGGAACAGAACAACACATCCACACAGAGCAAACTTGAACTAATATAAACTTTTTCTAACAATTAATTTTCACACTTTAATCATATAGTGAACAGTGGTGTTGTAAATACCTAAAGAGTTACATATGCCAAGTAAGAAAACATATAAGTGGCTACATGTGGTGTGATAGAACTTCAAGGCCCTAGGCATAGTTGTCTATAAAAATCTCATACAGCAATCATGTGAAAAGCAACATGAAAGCAAATAAGAAGAACCCGTCAAAGTCTAGAACTCTTGATTAGTTTGATTCCATAATAACCAAATGGATGAATTGCAAAGCAAGTGCATATTTATTATCTGGAGGGCAGGCTACACGAATAAACAAGGTATGTAAAGGGGCAAAATGGATCGCTGGGTCCTACCACCTTGGTGAAAACTTGCTGGGACCCGAGGGGTATATATGCCTCCAGCAAAGGCTTCAGCAGATACCATTGGGGAACAGGCTTTAGCAGATACCATTGGGGAACAGGCTTCAGCAGATACCATTGGGGAACAGGCTTTGACCCCATAGGTGATATATTTTCCCTTCAAGATTTAGTAAAAGAAAATCACTGGAACAGAACAATACATCCACACAGAGCAAACATGAACTAATATAAACTTCATCTTAGGATTAATTTTCACACTTTAATCATATATTGAACAGTGGTGTTGTAAATACCTAAAGAGTTACATATGCCAAGTAAGAAAACATATAAGTGGCTACATGTGGTTTGATAGAACTTCAAGGCCCTAGGCGAAGTTGTCTATACAATTCTCATACAGCAATCATGTGAAAAGCAACATGAAAGCAAATAAGAAGAACCCGTCAAAGTCTAGAACTCTTGATTAGTTTGATTCCATAATAACCCAATGGATGAATTGCAAAAAGCAAGTGCATATTTACTATCTGGATGACAGACTACACAAATAAACAAGGTATGCAAAGTAGTGTAATAGAACGCTTGGTCCTACCACCTTGGTGAAAACTTGCTGGGACCCGAGGGGTATATATTCCTCCAGCAAAGGCTTCAGCAGATACCATTGGGGAACAGGCTTTGACCCCATACGTGATATCTTTTCCCTTCCAGGTTTAGTCATAGAACATCACTGGAACAGAACAACACATCCACACAGAGCAAACTTGAACTAATATAAACTTTTTCTAACAATTAATTTTCACACTTTAATCATATAGTGAACAGTGGTGTTGTAAATACCTAAAGAGTTACATATGCCAAGTAAGAAAACATATAAGTGGCTACATGTGGTGTGATAGAACTTCAAGGCCCTAGGCATAGTTGTCTATAAAAATCTCATACAGCAATCATGTGAAAAGCAACATGAAAGCAAATAAGAAGAACCCGTCAAAGTCTAGAACTCTTGATTAGTTTGATTCCATAATAACCAAATGGATGAATTGCAAAGCAAGTGCATATTTATTATCTGGAGGGCAGGCTACACGAATAAACAAGGTATGTAAAGGGGCAAAATGGATCGCTGGGTCCTACCACCTTGGTGAAAACTTGCTGGGACCCGAGGGGTATATATGCCTCCAGCAAAGGCTTCAGCAGATACCATTGGGGAACAGGCTTTAGCAGATACCATTGGGGAACAGGCTTCAGCAGATACCATTGGGGAACAGGCTTTGACCCCATAGGTGATATATTTTCCCTTCAAGATTTAGTAAAAGAAAATCACTGGAACAGAACAATACATCCACACAGAGCAAACATGAACTAATATAAACTTCATCTTAGGATTAATTTTCACACTTTAATCATATATTGAACAGTGGTGTTGTAAATACCTAAAGAGTTACATATGCCAAGTAAGAAAACATATAAGTGGCTACATGTGGTTTGATAGAACTTCAAGGCCCTAGGCAAAGTTGTCTATACAATTCTCATACAGCAATCATGTGAAAAGCAACATGAAAGCAAATAAGAAGAACCCGTCAAAGTCTAGAACTCTTGACTAGTTTGATTCCATAATAACCCAATGGATGAATTGCAAAAAGCAAGTGCATATTTACTATCTGGATGACAGACTACACAAATAAACAAGGTATGCAAAGTAGTGTAATAGAACGCTTGGTCCTACCACCTTGGTGAAAACTTGCTGGGACCCGAGGGGTATATATTCCTCCAGCAAAGGCTTCAGCAGATACCATTGGGGAACAGGCTTTGACCCCATACGTGATATCTTTTCCCTTCCAGGTTTAGTCATAGAACATCACTGGAACAGAACAACACATCCACACAGAGCAAACTTGAACTAATATAAACTTTTTCTAACAATTAATTTTCACACTTTAATCATATAGTGAACAGTGGTGTTGTAAATACCTAAAGAGTTACATATGCCAAGTAAGAAAACATATAAGTGGCTACATGTGGTGTGATAGAACTTCAAGGCCCTAGGCATAGTTGTCTATAAAAATCTCATACAGCAATCATGTGAAAAGCAACATGAAAGCAAATAAGAAGAACCCGTCAAAGTCTAGAACTCTTGATTAGTTTGATTCCATAATAACCAAATGGATGAATTGCAAAGCAAGTGCATATTTATTATCTGGAGGGCAGGCTACACGAATAAACAAGGTATGTAAAGGGGCAAAATGGATCGCTGGGTCCTACCACCTTGGTGAAAACTTGCTGGGACCCGAGGGGTATATATGCCTCCAGCAAAGGCTTCAGCAGATACCATTGGGGAACAGGCTTTAGCAGATACCATTGGGGAACAGGCTTCAGCAGATACCATTGGGGAACAGGCTTTGACCCCATAGGTGATATATTTTCCCTTCAAGATATAGTAAAAGAAAATCACTGGAACAGAACAATACATCCACACAGAGCAAACTTGAACTAATATAAACTTCATCTTAGGATTAATTTTCACACTTTAATCATATATTGAACAGTGGTGTTGTAAATACCTAAAGAGTTACATATGCCAAGTAAGAAAACATATAAGTGGCTACATGTGGTGTGATAGAACTTCAAGGCCCTAGGCATAGTTGTCTATAAAATTCTCATACAGAAATCATGTGAAAAGCAACATGAAAGCAAATAAGAAGAACCCGTCAAAGTCTAGAACTCTTGATTAGTTTGATTCCATAATAACCCAATGGATGAATTGCAAAAAGCAAGTGCATATTTACTATCTGGATGGCAGACTACACGAATAAACAAGGTATGCAAAGTAGTGTAATAGAACGCTGGGTCCTACCACCTTGGTGAAAACTTGCTGGGACCCGAGGGGTATATATTCCTCCAGCAAAGGCTTCAGCAGATACCATTGGGGAACAGGCTTTGACCCCATACGTGATATCTTTTCCCTTCAAGGTTTAGTCACAGAACATCACTGGAACAGAACAATACATCCACACAGAGCAAACTTGAACTAATATAAACTTCTTCTTAGGATTAATTTTCAAACTTTAATCGTTGTACATACCTAAAGAGTTACATATGCCAAGTAAGAAAACATAAGTGGCTACATGTGGTGTGATAGAACTTCAAGGCCCTAGGCATAGTTGTCTATAAAAATCTCATACAGCAATCATGTGAAAAGCAACATGAAAGCAAATAAGAAGAACCCGTCAAAGTCTAGAACTCTTGATTAGTTTGATTCCATGATAACCCAATGGATGAATTGCAAAGCAAGTGCATATTTATTATCCGGAGGGCAGGCTACACGAATAAACAAGGTATGCAAAGTAGTGTAATAGAACGCTGGGTCCTACCACCTTGGTGAAAACTTGCTGGGACCCGAGGGGTATATATTCCTCCAGCAAAGGCTTCAGCAGATACCATTGGGGAACAGGCTTTGACCCCATACGTGATATCTTTTCCCTTCCAGGTTTAGTCATAGAACATCACTGGAACAGAACAATACATCCACACAGAGCAAACTTGAAATAATATAAACTTTTTCTAACAATTAATTTTCACACTTTAATCATATAGTGAACAGTGGTGTTGTAAATACCTAAAGAGTTACATATGCCAAGTAAGAAAACATATAAGTGGCTACATGTGGTGTGATAGAACTTCAAGGCCCTAGGCATAGTTGTCTATAAAAATCTCATACAGCAATCATGTGAAAAGCAACATGAAAGCAAATAAGAAGAACCCGTCAAAGTCTAGAACTCTTGATTAGTTTGATTCCATAATAACCAAATGGATGAATTGCAAAGCAAGTGCATATTTATTATCTGGAGGGCAGGCTACACGAATAAACAAGGTATGTAAAGGGGCAAAATGGATCGCTGGGTCCTACCACCTTGGTGAAAACTTGCTGGGACCCGAGGGGTATACTGTATGCTTCCAGCAAAGGCTTCAGCAGATACCATTGGGGAACAGGCTTTAGCAGATACCATTGGGGAACAGGCTTCAGCAGATACCATTGGGGAACAGGCTTTGACCCCATAGGTGATATATTTTCCCTTCAAGATATAGTAAAAGAAAATCACTGGAACAGAACAATACATCCACACAGAGCAAACTTGAACTAATATAAACTTCATCTTAGGATTAATTTTCACACTTTAATCATATATTGAACAGTGGTGTTGTAAATACCTAAAGAGTTACATATGCCAAGTAAGAAAACATATAAGTGGCTACATGTGGTGTGATAGAACTTCAAGGCCCTAGGCATAGTTGTCTATAAAAATCTCATACAGCAATCATGTGAAAAGCAACATGAAAGCAAATAAGAAGAACCCGTCAAAGTCTAGAACTCTTGATTAGTTTGATTCCATAATAACCCAATGGATGAATTGCAAAAAGCAAGTGCATATTTACTATCTGGATGGCAGACTACACGAATAAACAAGGTATGCAAAGTAGTGTAATAGAACGCTGGGTCCTACCACCTTGGTGAAAACTTGCTGGGACCCGAGGGGTATATATTCCTCCAGCAAAGGCTTCAGCAGATACCATTGGGGAACAGGCTTTGACCCCATACGTGATATCTTTTCCCTTCATGGTTTAGTCACAGAACATCACTGGAACAGAACAATACATCCACACAGAGCAAACTTGAACTAATATAAACTTCTTCTTAGGATTAATTTTCAAACTTTAATCGTTGTACATACCTAAAGAGTTACATATGCCAAGTAAGAAAACATAAGTGGCTACATGTGGTGTGATAGAACTTCAAGGCCCTAGGCATAGTTGTCTATAAAAATCTCATACAGCAATCATGTGAAAAGCAACATGAAAGCAAATAAGAAGAACCCGTCAAAGTCTAGAACTCTTGATTAGTTTGATTCCATGATAACCCAATGGATGAATTGCAAAGCAAGTGCATATTTATTATCCGGAGGGCAGGCTACACGAATAAACAAGGTATGCAAAGGGGCAAAATGGATCGCTGGGTCCTACCACCTTGGTGAAAACTTGCTGGGACCCGAGGGTTATATATGCCTCCAGCAAAGGCTTCAGCAGATACCATTGGGGAACAGGCTTTAGCAGATACCATTGGGGAACAGGCTTCAGCAGATACCATTGGGGAACAGGCTTTGACCCCATAGGTGATATATTTTCCCTTCAAGATTTAGTAAAAGAAAATCACTGGAACAGAACAATACATCCACACAGAGCAAACTTGAACTAATATAAACTTCATCTTAGGATTAATTTTCACACTTTAATCATATATTGAACAGTGGTGTTGTAAATACCTAAAGAGTTACATATGCCAAGTAAGAAAACATATAAGTGGCTACATGTGGTGTGATAGAACTTCAAGGCCCTAGGCAAAGTTGTCTATAAAATTCTCATACAGCAATCATGTGAAAAGCAACATGAAAGCAAATAAGAAGAACCCGTCAAAGTCTAGAACTCTTGATTAGTTTGATTCCATAATAACCAAATGGATGAATTGCAAAGCAAGTGCATATTTATTATCTGGAGGGCAGGCTACACGAATAAACAAGGTATGTAAAGGGGCAAAATGGATCGCTGGGTCCTACCACCTTGGTGAAAACTTGCTGGGACCCGAGGGGTATATATTCCTCCAGCAAAGGCTTCAGCAGTTACCATTGGGGAACAGGCTTTGACCCCATACGTGATATCTTTTCCCTTCAAGGTTTAGTCACAGAACATCACTGGAACAGAACAATACATCCACACAGAGCAAACTTGAACTAATATAAACTTCTTCTTAGGATTAATTTTCAAACTTTAATCGTTGTACATACCTAAAGAGTTACATATGCCAAGTAAGAAAACATAAGTGGCTACATGTGGTGTGATAGAACTTCAAGGCCCTAGGCATAGTTGTCTATAAAAATCTCATACAGCAATCATGTGAAAAGCAACATGAAAGCAAATAAGAAGAACCCGTCAAAGTCTAGAACTCTTGATTAGTTTGATTCCATGATAACCCAATGGATGAATTGCAAAGCAAGTGCATATTTATTATCCGGAGGGCAGGCTACACGAATAAACAAGGTATGCAAAGTAGTGTAATAGAACGCTGGGTCCTACCACCTTGGTGAAAACTTGCTGGGACCCGAGGGGTATATATTCCTCCAGCAAAGGCTTCAGCAGATACCATTGGGGAACAGGCTTTGACCCCATACGTGATATCTTTTCCCTTCCAGGTTTAGTCATAGAACATCACTGGAACAGAACAATACATCCACACAGAGCAAACTTGAAATAATATAAACTTTTTCTAACAATTTATTTTCACACTTTAATCATATAGTGAACAGTGGTGTTGTAAATACCTAAAGAGTTACATATGCCAAGTAAGAAAACATATAAGTGGCTACATGTGGTGTGATAGAACTTCAAGGCCCTAGGCATAGTTGTCTATAAAAATCTCATACAGCAATCATGTGAAAAGCAACATGAAAGCAAATAAGAAGAACCCGTCAAAGTCTAGAACTCTTGATTAGTTTGATTCCATAATAACCAAATGGATGAATTGCAAAGCAAGTGCATATTTATTATCTGGAGGGCAGGCTACACGAATAAACAAGGTATGTAAAGGGGCAAAATGGATCGCTGGGTCCTACCACCTTGGTGAAAACTTGCTGGGACCCGAGGGGTATACTGTATGCCTCCAGCAAAGGCTTCAGCAGATACCATTGGGGAACAGGCTTTGACCCCATAGGTGATATCTTTTCCCTTCAAGGTTTAGTCATAGAACATCACTGGAACAGAACAATACATCCACACAGAGCAAACTTGGAACTAATATAAACTTTTTCTTGCAATTAATTTTCACACTTTAATCATTGTAAATACCTAAAGAGTTACATATGCCAAGTAAGAAAACATATAAGTGGCTACATGTGGTGTGATAGAACTTCAAGGCCCTAGGCATAGTTGTCTATAAAATTCTCATACAGCAATCATGTGAAAAGCAACATGAAAGCAAATAAGAAGAACCCGTCAAAGTCTAGAACTCTTGATTAGTTTGATTCCATAATAACCCAATGGATGAATTGCAAAAAGCAAGTGCATATTTACTATCTGGATGACAGACTACACGAATAAACAAGGTATGCAAAGTAGTGTAATAGAACGCTTGGTCCTACCACCTTGGTGAAAACTTGCTGGGACCCGAGGGGTATGTATTCCTCCAGCAAAGGCTTCAGCAGATACCATTGGGGAACAGGCTTTGACCCCATACGTGATATCTTTTCCCTTCCAGGTTTAGTCATAGAACATCACTGGAACAGAACAATACACCCACACAGAGCAAACTTGAACTAATATAAACTTTTTCTAACAATTAATTTTCACACTTTAATCATATAGTGAACAGTGGTGTTGTAAATACCTAAAGAGTTACATATGCCAAGTAAGAAAACATATAAGTGGCTACATGTGGTGTGATAGAACTTCAAGGCCCTAGGCATAGTTGTCTATAAAAATCTCATACAGCAATCATGTGAAAAGCAACATGAAAGCAAATAAGAAGAACCCGTCAAAGTCTAGAACTCTTGATTAGTTTGATTCCATGATAACCCAATGGATGAATTGCAAAGCAAGTGCATATTTATTATCCGGAGGGCAGGCTACACGAATAAACAAGGTATGCAAAGGGGCAAAATGGATCGCTGGGTCCTACCACCTTGGTGAAAACTTGCTGGGACCCGAGGGGTATATATGCCTCCAGCAAAGGCTTCAGCAGATACCATTGGGGAACAGGCTTTAGCAGATACCATTGGGGAACAGGCTTCAGCAGATACCATTGGGGAACAGGCTTTGACCCCATAGGTGATATATTTTCCCTTCAAGATTTAGTAAAAGAAAATCACTGGAACAGAACAATACATCCACACAGGGCAAACTAGAACTAATATAAACTTCATCTTAGGATTAATTTTCACACTTTAATCATATATTGAACAGTGGTGTTGTAAATACCTAAAGAGTTACATATGCCAAGTAAGAAAACATATAAGTGGCTACATGTGGTGTGATAGAACTTCAAGGCCCTAGGCAAAGTTGTCTATACAATTCTCATACAGCAATCATGTGAAAAGCAACATGAAAGCAAATAAGAAGAACCCGTCAAAGTCTAGAACTCTTGATTAGTTTGATTCCATAATAACCCAATGGATGAATTGCAAAAAGCAAGTGCATATTTACTATCTGGATGACAGACTACACGAATAAACAAGGTATGCAAAGTAGTGTAATAGAACGCTTGGTCCTACCACCTTGGTGAAAACTTGCTGGGACCCGAGGGGTATATATTCCTCCAGCAAAGGCTTCAGCAGATACCATTGGGGAACAGGCTTTGACCCCATACGTGATATCTTTTCCCTTCAAGGTTTAGTCACAGAACATCACTGGAACAGAACAATACATCCACACAGAGCAAACTTGAACTAATATAAACTTTTTCTAACAATTAATTTTCACACTTTAATCATATAGTGAACAGTGGTGTTGTAAATACCTAAAGAGTTACATATGCCAAGTAAGAAAACATATAAGTGGCTACATGTGGTGTGATAGAACTTCAAGGCCCTAGGCATAGTTGTCTATAAAAATCTCATACAGCAATCATGTGAAAAGCAACATGAAAGCAAATAAGAAGAACCCGTCAAAGTCTAGAACTCTTGATTAGTTTGATTCCATAATAACCAAATGGATGAATTGCAAAGCAAGTGCATATTTATTATCTGGAGGGCAGGCTACACGAATAAACAAGGTATGTAAAGGGGCAAAATGGATCGCTGGGTCCTACCACCTTGGTGAAAACTTGCTGGGACCCGAGGGGTATACTGTATGCCTCCAGCAAAGGCTTCAGCAGATACCATTGGGGAACAGGCTTTGACCCCATAGGTGATATCTTTTCCCTTCAAGGTTTAGTCATAGAACATCACTGGAACAGAACAATACATCCACACAGAGCAAACTTGGAACTAATATAAACTTTTTCTTGCAATTAATTTTCACACTTTAATCGTTGTAAATACCTAAAGAGTTACATATGCCAAGTAAGAAAACATATAAGTGGCTACATGTGGTGTGATAGAACTTCAAGGCCCTAGGCATAGTTGTCTATAAAAATCTCATACAGCAATCATGTGAAAAGCAACATGAAAGCAAATAAGAAGAACCCGTCAAAGTCTAGAACTCTTGATTAGTTTGATTCCATAATAACCCAATGGATGAATTGCAAAAAGCAAGTGCATATTTACTATCTGGATGGCAGACTACACGAATAAACAAGGTATGCAAAGTAGTGTAATAGAACGCTGGGTCCTACCACCTTGGTGAAAACTTGCTGGGACCCGAGGGGTATATATTCCTCCAGCAAAGGCTTCAGCAGATACCATTGGGGAACAGGCTTTGACCCCATACGTGATATCTTTTCCCTTCAAGGTTTAGTCACAGAACATCACTGGAACAAAACAATACATCCACACAGAGCAAACTTGAACTAATATAAACTTCTTCTTAGGATTAATTTTCAAACTTTAATCGTTGTACATACCTAAAGAGTTACATATGCCAAGTAAGAAAACATAAGTGGCTACATGTGGTGTGATAGAACTTCAAGGCCCTAGGCATAGTTGTCTATAAAAATCTCATACAGCAATCATGTGAAAAGCAACATGAAAGCAAATAAGAAGAACCCGTCAAAGTCTAGAACTCTTGATTAGTTTGATTCCATGATAACCCAATGGATGAATTGCAAAGCAAGTGCATATTTATTATCCGGAGGGCAGGCTACACGAATAAACAAGGTATGCAAAGGGGCAAAATGGATCGCTGGGTCCTACCACCTTGGTGAAAACTTGCTGGGACCCGAGGGGTATATATGCCTCCAGCAAAGGCTTCAGCAGATACCATTGGGGAACAGGCTTTAGCAGATACCATTGGGGAACAGGCTTCAGCAGATACCATTGGGGAACAGGCTTTGACCCCATAGGTGATATATTTTCCCTTCAAGATTTAGTAAAAGAAAATCACTGGAACAGAACAATACATCCACACAGAGCAAACTTGAACTAATATAAACTTCATCTTAGGATTAATTTTCACACTTTAATCATATATTGAACAGTGGTGTTGTAAATACCTAAAGAGTTACATATGCCAAGTAAGAAAACATATAAGTGGCTACATGTGGTGTGATAGAACTTCAAGGCCCTAGGCAAAGTTGTCTATACAATTCTCATACAGCAATCATGTGAAAAGCAACATGAAAGCAAATAAGAAGAACCCGTCAAAGTCTAGAACTCTTGATTAGTTTGATTCCATAATAACCCAATGGATGAATTGCAAAAAGCAAGTGCATATTTACTATCTGGATGACAGACTACACGAATAAACAAGGTATGCAAAGTAGGGTAATAGAACGCTTGGTCCTACCACCTTGGTGAAAACTTGCTGGGACCCGAGGGGTATATATTCCTCCAGCAAAGGCTTCAGCAGATACCATTGGGGAACAGGCTTTGACCCCATACGTGATATCTTTTCCCTTCCAGGTTTAGTCATAGAACATCACTGGAACAGAACAATACATCCACACAGAGCAAACTTGAACTAACATAAACTTTTTCTAACAATTAATTTTCACACTTTAATCATATAGTGAACAGTGGTGTTGTAAATACCTAAAGAGTTACATATGCAAGGTAAGAAAACATATAAGTGGCTACATGTGGTGTGATAGAACTTCAAGGCCCTAGGCATAGTTGTCTATAAAAATCTCATACAGCAATCATGTGAAAAGCAACATGAAAGCAAATAAGAAGAACCCGTCAAAGTCTAGAACTCTTGATTAGTTTGATTCCATAATAACCAAATGGATGAATTGCAAAGCAAGTGCATATTTATTATCTGGAGGGCAGGCTACACGAATAAACAAGGTATGTAAAGGGGCAAAATGGATCGCTGGGTCCTACCACCTTGGTGAAAACTTGCTGGGACCCGAGGGGTATATATGCCTCCAGCAAAGGCTTTAGCAGATACCATTGGGGAACAGGCTTTAGCAGATACCATTGGGGAACAGGCTTCAGCAGATACCATTGGGGAACAGGCTTTGACCCCATAGGTGATATATTTTCCCTTCAAGATTTAGTAAAAGAAAATCACTGGAACAGAACAATACATCCACACAGAGCAAACATGAACTAATATAAACTTCATCTTAGGATTAATTTTCACACTTTAATCATATATTGAACAGTGGTGTTGTAAATACCTAAAGAGTTACATATGCCAAGTAAGAAAACATATAAGTGGCTACATGTGGTTTGATAGAACTTCAAGGCCCTAGGCAAAGTTGTCTATACAATTCTCATACAGCAATCATGTGAAAAGCAACATGAAAGCAAATAAGAAGAACCCGTCAAAGTCTAGAACTCTTGATTAGTTTGATTCCATAATAACCCAATGGATGAATTGCAAAAAGCAAGTGCATATTTACTATCTGGATGACAGACTACACAAATAAACAAGGTATGCAAAGTAGTGTAATAGAACGCTGGGTCCTACCACCTTGGTGAAAACTTGCTGGGACCCGAGGGGTATATATTCCTCCAGCAAAGGCTTCAGCAGATACCATTGGGGAACAGGCTTTGACCCCATACGTGATATCTTTTCCCTTCCAGGTTTAGTCATAGAACATCACTGGAACAGAACAACACATCCACACAGAGCAAACTTGAACTAATATAAACTTTTTCTAACAATTAATTTTCACACTTTAATCATATAGTGAACAGTGGTGTTGTAAATACCTAAAGAGTTACATATGCCAAGTAAGAAAACATATAAGTGGCTACATGTGGTGTGATAGAACTTCAAGGCCCTAGGCATAGTTGTCTATAAAAATCTCATACAGCAATCATGTGAAAAGCAACATGAAAGCAAATAAGAAGAACCCGTCAAAGTCTAGAACTCTTGATTAGTTTGATTCCATAATAACCAAATGGATGAATTGCAAAGCAAGTGCATATATATTATGTGGAGGGCAGGCTACACGAATAAACAAGGTATGTAAAGGGGCAAAATGGATCGCTGGGTCCTACCACCTTGGTGAAAACTTGCTGGGACCCGAGGGGTATACTGTATGCCTCCAGCAAAGGCTTCAGCAGATACCATTGGGGAACAGGCTTTAGCAGATACCATTGGGGAACAGGCTTCAGCAGATACCATTGGGGAACAGGCTTTGACCCCATAGGTGATATATTTTCCCTTCAAGATATAGTAAAAGAAAATCACTGGAACAGAACAATACATCCACACAGAGCAAACTTGAACTAATATAAACTTCATCTTAGGATTAATTTTCACACTTTAATCATATATTGAACAGTGGTGTTGTAAATACCTAAAGAGTTACATATGCCAAGTAAGAAAACATATAAGTGGCTACATGTGGTGTGATAGAACTTCAAGGCCCTAGGCATAGTTGTCTATAAAAATCTCATACAGCAATCATGTGAAAAGCAACATGAAAGCAAATAAGAAGAACCCGTCAAAGTCTAGAACTCTTGATTAGTTTGATTCCATAATAACCCAATGGATGAATTGCAAAAAGCAAGTGCATATTTACTATCTGGATGGCAGACTACACGAATAAACAAGGTATGCAAAGTAGTGTAATAGAACGCTGGGTCCTACCACCTTGGTGAAAACTTGCTGGGACCCGAGGGGTATATATTCCTCCAGCAAAGGCTTCAGCAGATACCATTGGGGAACAGGCTTTGACCCCATACGTGATATCTTTTCCCTTCAAGGTTTAGTCACAGAACATCACTGGAACAGAACAATACATCCACACAGAGCAAACTTGAACTAATATAAACTTCTTCTTAGGATTAATTTTCAAACTTTAATCGTTGTACATACCTAAAGAGTTACATATGCCAAGTAAGAAAACATAAGTGGCTACATGTGGTGTGATAGAACTTCAAGGCCCTAGGCATAGTTGTCTATAAAAATCTCATACAGCAATCATGTGAAAAGCAACATGAAAGCAAATAAGAAGAACCCGTAAAAGTCTAGAACTCTTGATTAGTTTGATTCCATGATAACCCAATGGATGAATAGCAAAGCAAGTGCATATTTATTATCCGGAGGGCAGGCTACACGAATAAACAAGGTATGCAAAGGGGCAAAATGGATCGCTGGGTCCTACCACCTTGGTGAAAACTTGCTGGGACCCGAGGGTTATATATGCCTCCAGCAAAGGCTTCAGCAGATACCATTGGGGAACAGGCTTTAGCAGATACCATTGGGGAACAGGCTTCAGCAGATACCATTGGGGAACAGGCTTTGACCCCATAGGTGATATATTTTCCCTTCAAGATTTAGTAAAAGAAAATCACTGGAACAGAACAATACATCCACACAGAGCAAACTTGAACTAATATAAACTTCATCTTAGGATTAATTTTCACACTTTAATCATATATTGAACAGTGGTGTTGTAAATACCTAAAGAGTTACATATGCCAAGTAAGAAAACATATAAGTGGCTACATGTGGTGTGATAGAACTTCAAGGCCCTAGGCAAAGTTGTCTATAAAATTCTCATACAGCAATCATGTGAAAAGCAACATGAAAGCAAATAAGAAGAACCCGTCAAAGTCTAGAACTCTTGATTAGTTTGATTCCATAATAACCAAATGGATGAATTGCAAAGCAAGTGCATATTTATTATCTGGAGGGCAGGCTACACGAATAAACAAGGTATGTAAAGGGGCAAAATGGATCGCTGGGTCCTACCACCTTGGTGAAAACTTGCTGGGACCCGAGGGGTATATATTCCTCCAGCAAAGGCTTCAGCAGATACCATTGGGGAACAGGCTTTGACCCCATACGTGATATCTTTTCCCTTCAAGGTTTAGTCACAGAACATCACTGAAACAGAACAATACATCCACACAGAGCAAACTTGAACTAATATAAACTTCTTCTTAGGATTAATTTTCAAACTTTAATCGTTGTACATACCTAAAGAGTTACATATGCCAAGTAAGAAAACATAAGTGGCTACATGTGGTGTGATAGAACTTCAAGGCCCTAGGCATAGTTGTCTATAAAAATCTCATACAGCAATCATGTGAAAAGCAACATGAAAGCAAATAAGAAGAACCCGTCAAAGTCTAGAACTCTTGATTAGTTTGATTCCATGATAACCCAATGGATGAATTGCAAAGCAAGTGCATATTTATTATCCGGAGGGCAGGCTACACGAATAAACAAGGTATGCAAAGTAGTGTAATAGAACGCTGGGTCCTACCACCTTGGTGAAAACTTGCTGGGACCCGAGGGGTATATATTCCTCCAGCAAAGGCTTCAGCAGATACCATTGGGGAACAGGCTTTGACCCCATACGTGATATCTTTTCCCTTCCAGGTTTAGTCATAGAACATCACTGGAACAGAACAATACATCCACACAGAGCAAACTTGAAATAATATAAACTTTTTCTAACAATTAATTTTCACACTTTAATCATATAGTGAACAGTGGTGTTGTAAATACCTAAAGAGTTACATATGCCAAGTAAGAAAACATATAAGTGGCTACATGTGGTGTGATAGAACTTCAAGGCCCTAGGCATAGTTGTCTATAAAAATCTCATACAGCAATCATGTGAAAAGCAACATGAAAGCAAATAAGAAGAACCCGTCAAAGTCTAGAACTCTTGATTAGTTTGATTCCATAATAACCAAATGGATGAATTGCAAAGCAAGTGCATATTTATTATCTGGAGGGCAGGCTACACGAATAAACAAGGTATGTAAAGGGGCAAAATGGATCGCTGGGTCCTACCACCTTGGTGAAAACTTGCTGGGACCCGAGGGGTATACTGTATGCCTCCAGCAAAGGCTTCAGCAGATACCATTGGGGAACAGGCTTTGACCCCATAGGTGATATCTTTTCCCTTCAAGGTTTAGTCATAGAACATCACTGGAACAGAACAATACATCCACACAGAGCAAACTTGGAACTAATATAAACTTTTTCTTGCAATTAATTTTCACACTTTAATCATTGTAAATACCTAAAGAGTTACATATGCCAAGTAAGAAAACATATAAGTGGCTACATGTGGTGTGATAGAACTTCAAGGCCCTAGGCATAGTTGTCTATAAAATTCTCATACAGCAATCATGTGAAAAGCAACATGAAAGCAAATAAGAAGAACCCGTCAAAGTCTAGAACTCTTGATTAGTTTGATTCCATAATAACCCAATGGATGAATTGCAAAAAGCAAGTGCATATTTACTATCTGGATGACAGACTACACGAATAAACAAGGTATGCAAAGTAGTGTAATAGAACGCTTGGTCCTACCACCTTGGTGAAAACTTGCTGGGACCCGAGGGGTATGTATTCCTCCAGCAAAGGCTTCAGCAGATACCATTGGGGAACAGGCTTTGACCCCATACGTGATATCTTTTCCCTTCCAGGTTTAGTCATAGAACATCACTGGAACAGAACAATACACCCACACAGAGCAAACTTGAACTAATATAAACTTTTTCTAACAATTAATTTTCACACTTTAATCATATAGTGAACAGTGGTGTTGTAAATACCTAAAGAGTTACATATGCCAAGTAAGAAAACATATAAGTGGCTACATGTGGTGTGATAGAACTTCAAGGCCCTAGGCATAGTTGTCTATAAAAATCTCATACAGCAATCATGTGAAAAGCAACATGAAAGCAAATAAGAAGAACCCGTCAAAGTCTAGAACTCTTGATTAGTTTGATTCCATGATAACCCAATGGATGAATTGCAAAGCAAGTGCATATTTATTATCCGGAGGGCAGGCTACACGAATAAACAAGGTATGCAAAGGGGCATAATGGATCGCTGGGTCCTACCACCTTGGTGAAAACTTGCTGGGACCCGAGGGGTATATATGCCTCCAGCAAAGGCTTCAGCAGATACCATTGGGGAACAGGCTTTAGCAGATACCATTGGGGAACAGGCTTCAGCAGATACCATTGGGGAACAGGCTTTGACCCCATAGGTGATATATTTTCCCTTCAAGATTTAGTAAAAGAAAATCACTGGAACAGAACAATACATCCACACAGGGCAAACTTGAACTAATATAAACTTCATCTTAGGATTAATTTTCACACTTTAATCATATATTGAACAGTGGTGTTGTAAATACCTAAAGAGTTACATATGCCAAGTAAGAAAACATATAAGTGGCTACATGTGGTGTGATAGAACTTCAAGGCCCTAGGCAAAGTTGTCTATACAATTCTCATACAGCAATCATGTGAAAAGCAACATGAAAGCAAATAAGAAGAACCCGTCAAAGTCTAGAACTCTTGATTAGTTTGATTCCATAATAACCCAATGGATGAATTGCAAAAAGCAAGTGCATATTTACTATCTGGATGATAGACTACACGAATAAACAAGGTATGCAAAGTAGTGTAATAGAACGCTTGGTCCTACCACCTTGGTGAAAACTTGCTGGGACCCGAGGGGTATATATTCCTCCAGCAAAGGCTTCAGCAGATACCATTGGGGAACAGGCTTTGACCCCATACGTGATATCTTTTCCCTTCAAGGTTTAGTCACAGAACATCACTGGAACAGAACAATACATCCACACAGAGCAAACTTGAACTAATATAAACTTTTTCTAACAATTAATTTTCACACTTTAATCATATAGTGAACAGTGGTGTTGTAAATACCTAAAGAGTTACATATGCCAAGTAAGAAAACATATAAGTGGCTACATGTGGTGTGATAGAACTTCAAGGCCCTAGGCATAGTTGTCTATAAAAATCTCATACAGCAATCATGTGAAAAGCAACATGAAAGCAAATAAGAAGAACCCGTCAAAGTCTAGAACTCTTGATTAGTTTGATTCCATAATAACCCAATGGATGAATTGCAAAAAGCAAGTGCATATTTACTATCTGGATGGCAGACTACACGAATAAACAAGGTATGCAAAGTAGTGTAATAGAACGCTGGGTCCTACCACCTTGGTGAAAACTTGCTGGGACCCGAGGGGTATATATTCCTCCAGCAAAGGCTTCAGCAGATACCATTGGGGAACAGGCTTTGACCCCATACGTGATATCTTTTCCCTTCAAGGTTTAGTCACAGAACATCACTGGAACAAAACAATACATCCACACAGAGCAAACTTGAACTAATATAAACTTCTTCTTAGGATTAATTTTCAAACTTTAATCGTTGTACATACCTAAAGAGTTACATATGCCAAGTAAGAAAACATAAGTGGCTACATGTGGTGTGATAGAACTTCAAGGCCCTAGGCATAGTTGTCTATAAAAATCTCATACAGCAATCATGTGAAAAGCAACATGAAAGCAAATAAGAAGAACCCGTCAAAGTCTAGAACTCTTGATTAGTTTGATTCCATGATAACCCAATGGATGAATTGCAAAGCAAGTGCATATTTATTATCCGGAGGGCAGGCTACACGAATAAACAAGGTATGCAAAGGGGCAAAATGGATCGCTGGGTCCTACCACCTTGGTGAAAACTTGCTGGGACCCGAGGGGTATATATGCCTCCAGCAAAGGCTTCAGCAGATACCATTGGGGAACAGGCTTTAGCAGATACCATTGGGGAACAGGCTTCAGCAGATACCATTGGGGAACAGGCTTTGACCCCATAGGTGATATATTTTCCCTTCAAGATTTAGTAAAAGAAAATCACTGGAACAGAACAATACATCCACACAGAGCAAACTTGAACTAATATAAACTTCATCTTAGGATTAATTTTCACACTTTAATCATATATTGAACAGTGGTGTTGTAAATACCTAAAGAGTTACATATGCCAAGTAAGAAAACATATAAGTGGCTACATGTGGTGTGATAGAACTTCAAGGCCCTAGGCAAAGTTGTCTATACAATTCTCATACAGCAATCATGTGAAAAGCAACATGAAAGCAAATAAGAAGAACCCGTCAAAGTCTAGAACTCTTGATTAGTTTGATTCCATAATAACCCAATGGATGAATTGCAAAAAGCAAGTGCATATTTACTATCTGGATGACAGACTACACGAATAAACAAGGTATGCAAAGTAGGGTAATAGAACGCTTGGTCCTACCACCTTGGTGAAAACTTGCTGGGACCCGAGGGGTATATATTCCTCCAGCAAAGGCTTCAGCAGATACCATTGGGGAACAGGCTTTGACCCCATACGTGATATCTTTTCCCTTCCAGGTTTAGTCATAGAACATCACTGGAACAGAACAATACATCCACACAGAGCAAACTTGAACTAACATAAACTTTTTCTAACAATTAATTTTCACACTTTAATCATATAGTGAACAGTGGTGTTGTAAATACCTAAAGAGTTACATATGCAAGGTAAGAAAACATATAAGTGGCTACATGTGGTGTGATAGAACTTCAAGGCCCTAGGCATAGTTGTCTATAAAAATCTCATACAGCAATCATGTGAAAAGCAACATGAAAGCAAATAAGAAGAACCCGTCAAAGTCTAGAACTCTTGATTAGTTTGATTCCATAATAACCAAATGGATGAATTGCAAAGCAAGTGCATATTTATTATCTGGAGGGCAGGCTACACAAATAAACAAGGTATGTAAAGGGGCAAAATGGATCGCTGGGTCCTACCACCTTGGTGAAAACTTGCTGGGACCTGAGGGGTATATATGCCTCCAGCAAAGGCTTCAGCAGATACCATTGGGGAACAGGCTTTAGCAGATACCATTGGGGAACAGGCTTCAGCAGATACCATTGGGGAACAGGCTTTGACCCCATAGGTGATATATTTTCCCTTCAAGATTTAGTAAAAGAAAATCACTGGAACAGAACAATACATCCACACAGAGCAAACTTGAACTAATATAAACTTCATCTTAGGATTAATTTTCACACTTTAATCATATATTGAACAGTGGTGTTGTAAATACCTAAAGAGTTACATATGCCAAGTAAGAAAACATATAAGTGGCTACATGTGGTGTGATAGAACTTCAAGGCCCTAGGCAAAGTTGTCTATAAAATTCTCATACAGCAATCATGTGAAAAGCAACATGAAAGCAAATAAGAAGAACCCGTCAAAGTCTAGAACTCTTGATTAGTTTGATTCCATAATAACCAAATGGATGAATTGCAAAGCAAGTGCATATTTATTATCTGGAGGGCAGGCTACACGAATAAACAAGGTATGTAAAGGGGCAAAATGGATCGCTGGGTCCTACCACCTTGGTGAAAACTTGCTGGGACCCGAGGGGTATACTGTATGCCTCCAGCAAAGGCTTCAGCAGATACCATTGGGGAACAGGCTTTGACCCCATAGGTGATATCTTTTCCCTTCAAGGTTTAGTCACAGAACATCACTGGAACAGAACAATACATCCACACAGAGCAAACTTGAACTAATATAAACTTCTTCTTAGGATTAATTTTCAAACTTTAATCGTTGTACATACCTAAAGAGTTACATATGCCAAGTAAGAAAACATAAGTGGCTACATGTGGTGTTATAGAACTTCAAGGCCCTAGGCATAGTTGTCTATAAAAATCTCATACAGCAATCATGTGAAAAGCAACATGAAAGCAAATAAGAAGAACCCGTCAAAGTCTAGAACTCTTGATTAGATTGATTCCATGATAACCCAATGGATGAATTGCAAAGCAAGTGCATATTTATTATCCGGAGGGCAGGCTACACGAATAAACAAGGTATGCAAAGTAGTGTAATAGAACGCTGGGTCCTACCACCTTGGTGAAAACTTGCTGGGACCCGAGGGGTATATATTCCTCCAGCAAAGGCTTCAGCAGTTACCATTGGGGAACAGGCTTTGACCCCATACGTGATATCTTTTCCCTTCAAGGTTTAGTCACAGAACATCACTGGAACAGAACAATACATCCACACAGAGCAAACTTGAACTAATATAAACTTCTTCTTAGGATTAATTTTCAAACTTTAATCGTTGTACATACCTAAAGAGTTACATATGCCAAGTAAGAAAACATAAGTGGCTACATGTGGTGTGATAGAACTTCAAGGCCCTAGGCATAGTTGTCTATAAAAATCTCATACAGCAATCATGTGAAAAGCAATATGAAAGCAAATAAGAAGAACCCGTCAAAGTCTAGAACTCTTGATTAGTTTGATTCCATAATAACCAAATGGATGAATTGCAAAGCAAGTGCATATTTATTATCTGGAGGGCAGGCTACACGAATAAACAAGGTATGTAAAGGGGCAAAATGGATCGCTGGGTCCTACCACCTTGGTGAAAACTTGCTGGGACCCGAGGGGTATACTGTATGCCTCCAGCAAAGGCTTCAGCAGATACCATTGGGGAACAGGCTTTAGCAGATACCATTGGGGAACAGGCTTCAGCAGATACCATTGGGGAACAGGCTTTGACCCCATAGGTGATATATTTTCCCTTCAAGATTTAGTAAAAGAAAATCACTGGAACAGAACAATACATCCACACAGAGCAAACATGAACTAATATAAACTTCATCTTAGGATTAATTTTCACACTTTAATCATATATTGAACAGTGGTGTTGTAAATACCTAAAGAGTTACATATGCCAAGTAAGAAAACATATAAGTGGCTACATGTGGTTTGATAGAACTTCAAGGCCCTAGGCAAAGTTGTCTATACAATTCTCATACAGCAATCATGTGAAAAGCAACATGAAAGCAAATAAGAAGAACCCGTCAAAGTCTAGAACTCTTGATTAGTTTGATTCCATAATAACCCAATGGATGAATTGCAAAAAGCAAGTGCATATTTACTATCTGGATGACAGACTACACAAATAAACAAGGTATGCAAAGTAGTGTAATAGAACGCTTGGTCCTACCACCTTGGTGAAAACTTGCTGGGACCCGAGGGGTATATATTCCTCCAGCAAAGGCTTCAGCAGATACCATTGGGGAACAGGCTTTGACCCCATACGTGATATCTTTTCCCTTCCAGGTTTAGTCATAGAACATCACTGGAACAGAACAACACATCCACACAGAGCAAACTTGAACTAATATAAACTTTTTCTAACAATTAATTTTCACACTTTAATCATATAGTGAACAGTGGTGTTGTAAATACCTAAAGAGTTACATATGCCAAGTAAGAAAACATATAAGTGGCTACATGTGGTGTGATAGAACTTCAAGGCCCTAGGCATAGTTGTCTATAAAAATCTCATACAGCAATCATGTGAAAAGCAACATGAAAGCAAATAAGAAGAACCCGTCAAAGTCTAGAACTCTTGATTAGTTTGATTCCATAATAACCCAATGGATGAATTGCAAAAAGCAAGTGCATATTTACTATCTGGATGACAGACTACACAAATAAACAAGGTATGCAAAGTAGTGTAATAGAACGCTTGGTCCTACCACCTTGGTGAAAACTTGCTGGGACCCGAGGGGTATATATTCCTCCAGCAAAGGCTTCAGCAGATACCATTGGGGAACAGGCTTTGACCCCATACGTGATATCTTTTCCCTTCCAGGTTTAGTCATAGAACATCACTGGAACAGAACAACACATCCACACAGAGCAAACTTGAACTAATATAAACTTTTTCTAACAATTAATTTTCACACTTTAATCATATAGTGAACAGTGGTGTTGTAAATACCTAAAGAGTTACATATGCCAAGTAAGAAAACATATAAGTGGCTACATGTGGTGTGATAGAACTTCAAGGCCCTAGGCATAGTTGTCTATAAAAATCTCATACAGCAATCATGTGAAAAGCAACATGAAAGCAAATAAGAAGAACCCGTCAAAGTCTAGAACTCTTGATTAGTTTGATTCCATAATAACCAAATGGATGAATTGCAAAGCAAGTGCATATTTATTATCTGGAGGGCAGGCTACACGAATAAACAAGGTATGTAAAGGGGCAAAATGGATCGCTGGGTCCTACCACCTTGGTGAAAACTTGCTGGGACCCGAGGGGTATATATGCCTCCAGCAAAGGCTTCAGCAGATACCATTGGGGAACAGGCTTTAGCAGATACCATTGGGGAACAGGCTTCAGCAGATACCATTGGGGAACAGGCTTTGACCCCATAGGTGATATATTTTCCCTTCAAGATTTAGTAAAAGAAAATCACTGGAACAGAACAATACATCCACACAGAGCAAACATGAACTAATATAAACTTCATCTTAGGATTAATTTTCACACTTTAATCATATATTGAACAGTGGTGTTGTAAATACCTAAAGAGTTACATATGCCAAGTAAGAAAACATATAAGTGGCTACATGTGGTTTGATAGAACTTCAAGGCCCTAGGCAAAGTTGTCTATACAATTCTCATACAGCAATCATGTGAAAAGCAACATGAAAGCAAATAAGAAGAACCCGTCAAAGTCTAGAACTCTTGACTAGTTTGATTCCATAATAACCCAATGGATGAATTGCAAAAAGCAAGTGCATATTTACTATCTGGATGACAGACTACACAAATAAACAAGGTATGCAAAGTAGTGTAATAGAACGCTTGGTCCTACCACCTTGGTGAAAACTTGCTGGGACCCGAGGGGTATATATTCCTCCAGCAAAGGCTTCAGCAGATACCATTGGGGAACAGGCTTTGACCCCATACGTGATATCTTTTCCCTTCCAGGTTTAGTCATAGAACATCACTGGAACAGAACAACACATCCACACAGAGCAAACTTGAACTAATATAAACTTTTTCTAACAATTAATTTTCACACTTTAATCATATAGTGAACAGTGGTGTTGTAAATACCTAAAGAGTTACATATGCCAAGTAAGAAAACATATAAGTGGCTACATGTGGTGTGATAGAACTTCAAGGCCCTAGGCATAGTTGTCTATAAAAATCTCATACAGCAATCATGTGAAAAGCAACATGAAAGCAAATAAGAAGAACCCGTCAAAGTCTAGAACTCTTGATTAGTTTGATTCCATAATAACCAAATGGATGAATTGCAAAGCAAGTGCATATTTATTATCTGGAGGGCAGGCTACACGAATAAACAAGGTATGTAAAGGGGCAAAATGGATCGCTGGGTCCTACCACCTTGGTGAAAACTTGCTGGGACCCGAGGGGTATATATGCCTCCAGCAAAGGCTTCAGCAGATACCATTGGGGAACAGGCTTTAGCAGATACCATTGGGGAACAGGCTTCAGCAGATACCATTGGGGAACAGGCTTTGACCCCATAGGTGATATATTTTCCCTTCAAGATTTAGTAAAAGAAAATCACTGGAACAGAACAATACATCCACACAGAGCAAACATGAACTAATATAAACTTCATCTTAGGATTAATTTTCACACTTTAATCATATATTGAACAGTGGTGTTGTAAATACCTAAAGAGTTACATATGCCAAGTAAGAAAACATATAAGTGGCTACATGTGGTTTGATAGAACTTCAAGGCCCTAGGCAAAGTTGTCTATACAATTCTCATACAGCAATCATGTGAAAAGCAACATGAAAGCAAATAAGAAGAACCCGTCAAAGTCTAGAACTCTTGACTAGTTTGATTCCATAATAACCCAATGGATGAATTGCAAAAAGCAAGTGCATATTTACTATCTGGATGACAGACTACACAAATAAACAAGGTATGCAAAGTAGTGTAATAGAACGCTTGGTCCTACCACCTTGGTGAAAACTTGCTGGGACCCGAGGGGTATATATTCCTCCAGCAAAGGCTTCAGCAGATACCATTGGGGAACAGGCTTTGACCCCATACGTGATATCTTTTCCCTTCCAGGTTTAGTCATAGAACATCACTGGAACAGAACAACACATCCACACAGAGCAAACTTGAACTAATATAAACTTTTTCTAACAATTAATTTTCACACTTTAATCATATAGTGAACAGTGGTGTTGTAAATACCTAAAGAGTTACATATGCCAAGTAAGAAAACATATAAGTGGCTACATGTGGTGTGATAGAACTTCAAGGCCCTAGGCATAGTTGTCTATAAAAATCTCATACAGCAATCATGTGAAAAGCAACATGAAAGCAAATAAGAAGAACCCGTCAAAGTCTAGAACTCTTGATTAGTTTGATTCCATAATAACCAAATGGATGAATTGCAAAGCAAGTGCATATTTATTATCTGGAGGGCAGGCTACACGAATAAACAAGGTATGTAAAGGGGCAAAATGGATCGCTGGGTCCTACCACCTTGGTGAAAACTTGCTGGGACCCGAGGGGTATATATGCCTCCAGCAAAGGCTTCAGCAGATACCATTGGGGAACAGGCTTTAGCAGATACCATTGGGGAACAGGCTTCAGCAGATACCATTGGGGAACAGGCTTTGACCCCATAGGTGATATATTTTCCCTTCAAGATATAGTAAAAGAAAATCACTGGAACAGAACAATACATCCACACAGAGCAAACTTGAACTAATATAAACTTCATCTTAGGATTAATTTTCACACTTTAATCATATATTGAACAGTGGTGTTGTAAATACCTAAAGAGTTACATATGCCAAGTAAGAAAACATATAAGTGGCTACATGTGGTGTGATAGAACTTCAAGGCCCTAGGCATAGTTGTCTATAAAAATCTCATACAGCAATCATGTGAAAAGCAACATGAAAGCAAATAAGAAGAACCCGTCAAAGTCTAGAACTCTTGATTAGTTTGATTCCATAATAACCAAATGGATGAATTGCAAAGCAAGTGCATATTTATTATCTGGAGGGCAGGCTACACGAATAAACAAGGTATGTAAAGGGGCAAAATGGATCGCTGGGTCCTACCACCTTGGTGAAAACTTGCTGGGACCTGTTGTAAAGTTTTTCTTTCTTCAAAGCAGAGACCAGGAGACAGTCGGGATCGCGTTCAACGGAAGTTATTCTTTATTGAGAACTCCTCCGTACGCGGCTGTAGAAACTTCCAACATGATCTGATCTAACATAACTTTACATGTTATCTTATAGGCATTTTAGGAGGAGGGACTTTTTGAAGGTGGAGACAAATACAAACAAAGCATGTAAATGAGGTATACAGGTTAAGGTAACCTGCCCCAGACCCCAGCGTGTTTACCAGTATCAATTTAATCAGCATACCTATTCAAATGCTGATACTGGCCAGGAAACTCTGGTTCCACGGGCCATCCCAGAGCCATTTAAGACAAAGGGTGCGTCTTGGAGCTACTGGCTAGAGCCATTAAAGACTCATTTAAAACACAATAGAGAAAACAGGTCTGGTAGGAATAGGAGACTCTTGCTAGAGACTCAATAATCACTTTCTCAGTTTATATACTATCTAAATTAAAACCTCAAATGCTAAAATCAGTATTCTTCACCGTGATGTTATGTAAGGAAACATATCTGAAATAGATTCTTAAATTTGGATCCCTTCAGTCCCCTCTTTGAGAGTTCTTACAAACTCTCACAAAAATACAAATTTAGACACATAAAGTTCATTCTTGTAACTGGTGTAAGTTACAGGCACATATAACTTGCTCTGTGTTGTTCATCTGTAATTGCATGCTGACACAGAAACAAACATGCAATTTAGGGTCCGTGAATTTTCTGCGTTGTGTATTTTTCATTTTCTTTTGTGATAGTTCGTTCAGCAGTGGGTCTGGTTGTCTTCTTGAGGTTGGGGCTTCATACGCAGATGAGACGGTCGCTGCATATGGATCTTGAAAAAGCCATCAAGTTTTATCTGCACACTGTAAGACAGAAAACAGAAAAACAGAGAGCAGTATTTCTTCAAAACACTACAGTTGTAGCAGTTTAAACACAATGGTTCTATCGTTTTCAGAGTGTACTGTTGTCGTTTCATTCTTTCCCTATTTCTTAATTGATTTGACACCTATGGACCAGTGAGGTAAGGATGGACTAAATGAGGAAAGGCCTATGAGGTAGTGTCTTCACCCTGGATTGGCCCCCGACGCCTGTTGCGTCAGTTCTTTCCAGGGCCCTCACTGAACCGTGTCCTATTCTGTCCCTGTGTTGTGCACACACTGTACAGTGTGTGAGAAAATTGGCACATTTTCATTCTCCAGTGAAACATCAGTCTTAATAGACATCATATAGAGCATGGAGGTCTGATTGTAGTGTTCTGCAGTGTAACATTTATGGCTGTGAGTTTTCTGAATGTCCCCCAAACAAAGGCTGTGACAGTCACTTTCCTTTTGTTCTATTAAACAAAAAAAAATAAGTCTTTCATCTTTGTTGTAAGTTACTGGGGAGATTAAGCAATCACAGCCCAAATTGTTAACACCTCAAAAAACTTACCCACGAGTCCAGTGACGAGGGGAGGGGTTGCTTCAAAGTAGCAAACAAATGTAGCAAGAGCTGCATAACATTGTTAACTTGTCTTAAGTTATTTTTATTTTTTCGACATTCTTTTCCAAAATGTCCGTGCTTGCCACAGTAAGAACAACTGGCTTCTCTAGGACTTTTGCGTTTCTTTGGCTTCTCTGAGTTAACCTTAAAGGATGCTGCTGCAATTTTTACTCTTGCCTTGACATCAAAGTCTCTTTCCCAAATAGCTAAACTGTCCAAGTTGTCTTGCAGGGTTCTATTTGACCATGTAAGATCTAAGAAAGGCAATGCATTTCTATGTTCTGACAAAAGACCATCGGACCATGCACGAACTAGAGGACCATTATGACCTAACACTTTCTCTGAAGTGTCGGCAATTCCGCTGTAAGCGGCAGCGGTCTGGCAAAATCTTTCTGTGTACTCACAAACAGTTTCATCCTCCTTCTGTACACAATTAGTGAGCTTTGACCAGTCCACCTTCGGTCCAACAATGTTTTTTAACACTTTAACAACTTCCTCTCTCAATTCATCTTTACTGGCCTGTTGCAGTTCAGAATTATTTACAGCACTTTCAAAATCATTGAATTCTGACTCAGTCAAGATCTGTGATATTAGCTGGGTGACTTCAGCTAGAGTCATATCATAGAGCCGCATTTTGCTGATCAATGCTCTTCTAAACTCAGAAAAATTTCTTTGCACTGATGGCAAACTTTCAGCAATTCTCTCAATCTCTTTAGGACCTAAAGATGTTTTGATTGCTTGTGGCTGCAATATGGGGGTTGCAAATGGAACTGTATCAACACCTTTTCCCTGAGGCTTTTGTCTAGCTACGCACACTTCAACTGCATTTACATCTGTATTGACATTGTCCTCTATACTATCAAAAGACTGTAAATCAGGATAGCTTTCCTCTGACTGTTGGTCTTCTAAATCACATTTGGTTGAGGCTTTGTTATGGCCCACGTTTGTCTTGAGACAGGACACCTGAGTCTGCAATTGTTTGATCTGTTCTTTCAACTTAGCAATACACTGCGCTTGTTCTTGTGCAATGGATAAGCTAAATTCTCGGTGACAACCGATGATGCCTTTCAGATTTTTCTTCCTGATACATGCACTCAACACTTTCTTGCAATCTTCAATTGACCACACTTTCTCTGGATCAATGCCAAATTTCTTGGTTAAATTCAATCTGACTGGCTTAGTCACGATGGAGTCCATGTGCTCTGATAACAAAGACTTGAATTCACTATCTGTCCAAAAAGGTGTAATCTGTCTAGTACTTTTCCTAAACATTTTGTGAATTTTTTGTTACCACAAACAAACACTAAAAAAACTTCTCTCTACTGTCTTGCAAACATAGGGTACAATCTTATTAGCACAAGAAGCTAAATCTAATTCTAAAGCTAATTCTCTAGCTTACAGATAGGTCTTCTCTAGCAAGAGCATACACACAATATTAACATGTAACTGTTAATCTTCCCTGCCAACAACAGGGGGTAAATTTCATCTCTAAAAGAAAAACTTTTTTAGAGGCTTATCTTTAGTTAACCAAACTCTACAGCTGTTTGTTAACTTCTTCTCTGAACGGCGCAGAGGAAAACATTTGTACTGGTCTGCATTGGTTCTTTTAATGGAGTGAAACTCACCGAGTCTTTCATTTGTAGAGAAAGATTCCGTCTGGAAAAAAATCAGTCTTTGAGATCTTTTTGGAGCTTGAAGTTTTCAATCTGGATTCAGAAGATTCAGTCTGGAACTCAGTCAGCTTCGTTGAGATCTTTGAGCTTGAAGTTTCAAGATGCAGTTCTTTGAGTTTCCTTTTTCTCCATCCGGGTCACAAGGCACCATCTGTTGTAAAGTTTTTCTTTCTTCAAAGCAGAGACCAGGAGACAGTTGGGATCGCGTTCAACGGAAGTTATTCTTTATTGAGAACTCCTCCGTACGCGGCTGTAGAAACTTCCAACATGATCTGATCTAACATAACTTTACATGTTATCTTATAGGCATTTTAGGAGGAGGGACTTTTTGAAGGTGGAGACAAATACAAACAAAGCATGTAAATGAGGTATACAGGTTAAGGTAACCTGCCCCAGACCCCAGCGTGTTTACCAGTATCAATTTAATCAGCATACCTATTCAAATGCTGATACTGGCCAGGAAACTCTGGTTCCACGGGCCATCCCAGAGCCATTTAAGACAAAGGGTGCGTCTTGGAGCTACTGGCTAGAGCCATTAAAGACTCATTTAAAACACAATAGAGAAAACAGGTCTGGTAGGAATAGGAGACTCTTGCTAGAGACTCAATAATCACTTTCTCAGTTTATATACTATCTAAATTAAAACCTCAAATGCTAAAATCAGTATTCTTCACCGTGATGTTATGTAAGGAAACATATCTGAAATAGATTCTTAAATTTGGATCCCTTCAGACCCGAGGGGTATACTGTATGCCTCCAGCAAAGGCTTCAGCAGATACCATTGGGGAACAGGCTTTGACCCCATAGGTGATATCTTTTCCCTTCAAGGTTTAGTCATAGAACATCACTGGAACAGAACAATACATCCACACAGAGCAAACTTGGAACTAATATAAACTTTTTCTTGCAATTAATTTTCACACTTTAATCATTGTAAATACCTAAAGAGTTACATATGCCAAGTAAGAAAACATATAAGTGGCTACATGTGGTGTGATAGAACTTCAAGGCCCTAGGCATAGTTGTCTATAAAATTCTCATACAGCAATCATGTGAAAAGCAACATGAAAGCAAATAAGAAGAACCCGTCAAAGTCTAGAACTCTTGATTAGTTTGATTCCATAATAACCCAATGGATGAATTGCAAAAAGCAAGTGCATATTTACTATCTGGATGGCAGACTACACGAATAAACAAGGTATGCAAAGTAGTGTAATAGAACGCTGGGTCCTACCACCTTGGTGAAAACTTGCTGGGACCCGAGGGGTATATATTCCTCCAGCAAAGGCTTCAGCAGATACCATTGGGGAACAGGCTTTGACCCCATACGTGATATCTTTTCCCTTCAAGGTTTAGTCACAGAACATCACTGGAACAGAACAATACATCCACACAGAGCAAACTTGAACTAATATAAACTTCTTCTTAGGATTAATTTTCAAACTTTAATCGTTGTACATACCTAAAGAGTTACATATGCCAAGTAAGAAAACATAAGTGGCTACATGTGGTGTGATAGAACTTCAAGGCCCTAGGCATAGTTGTCTATAAAAATCTCATACAGCAATCATGTGAAAAGCAACATGAAAGCAAATAAGAAGAACCCGTCAAAGTCTAGAACTCTTGATTAGTTTGATTCCATGATAACCCAATGGATGAATTGCAAAGCAAGTGCATATTTATTATCCGGAGGGCAGGCTACACGAATAAACAAGGTATGCAAAGGGGCAAAATGGATCGCTGGGTCCTACCACCTTGGTGAAAACTTGCTGGGACCCGAGGGTTATATATGCCTCCAGCAAAGGCTTCAGCAGATACCATTGGGGAACAGGCTTTAGCAGATACCATTGGGGAACAGGCTTCAGCAGATACCATTGGGGAACAGGCTTTGACCCCATAGGTGATATATTTTCCCTTCAAGATTTAGTAAAAGAAAATCACTGGAACAGAACAATACATCCACACAGAGCAAACTTGAACTAATATAAACTTCATCTTAGGATTAATTTTCACACTTTAATCATATATTGAACAGTGGTGTTGTAAATACCTAAAGAGTTACATATGCCAAGTAAGAAAACATATAAGTGGCTACATGTGGTGTGATAGAACTTCAAGGCCCTAGGCAAAGTTGTCTATACAATTCTCATACAGCAATCATGTGAAAAGCAACATGAAAGCAAATAAGAAGAACCCGTCAAAGTCTAGAACTCTTGATTAGTTTGATTCCATAATAACCCAATGGATGAATTGCAAAAAGCAAGTGCATATTTACTATCTGGATGACAGACTACACGAATAAACAAGGTATGCAAAGTAGTGTAATAGAACGCTTGGTCCTACCACCTTGGTGAAAACTTGCTGGGACCCGAGGGGTATATAATCCTCCAGCAAAGGCTTCAGCAGATACAATTGGGGAACAGGCTTTGACCCCATACGTGATATCTTTTCCCTTCCAGGTTTAGTCATAGAACATCACTGGAACAGAACAACACATCCACACAGAGCAAACTTGAACTAATATAAACTTTTTCTAACAATTAATTTTCACACTTTAATCATATAGTGAACAGTGGTGTTGTAAATACCTAAAGAGTTACATATGCCAAGTAAGAAAACATATAAGTGGCTACATGTGGTGTGATAGAACTTCAAGGCCCTAGGCATAGTTGTCTATAAAAATCTCATACAGCAATCATGTGAAAAGCAACATGAAAGCAAATAAGAAGAACCCGTCAAAGTCTAGAACTCTTGATTAGTTTGATTCCATAATAACCAAATGGATGAATTGCAAAGCAAGTGCATATTTATTATCTGGAGGGCAGGCTACACGAATAAACAAGGTATGTAAAGGGGCAAAATGGATCGCTGGGTCCTACCACCTTGGTGAAAACTTGCTGGGACCCGAGGGGTATATATGCCTCCAGCAAAGGCTTCAGCAGATACCATTGGGGAACAGGCTTTAGCAGATACCATTGGGGAACAGGCTTCAGCAGATACCATTGGGGAACAGGCTTTGACCCCATAGGTGATATATTTTCCCTTCAAGATTTAGTAAAAGAAAATCACTGGAACAGAACAATACATCCACACAGAGCAAACATGAACTAATATAAACTTCATCTTAGGATTAATTTTCACACTTTAATCATATATTGAACAGTGGTGTTGTAAATACCTAAAGAGTTACATATGCCAAGTAAGAAAACATATAAGTGGCTACATGTGGTTTGATAGAACTTCAAGGCCCTAGGCAAAGTTGTCTATACAATTCTCATACAGCAATCATGTGAAAAGCAACATGAAAGCAAATAAGAAGAACCCGTCAAAGTCTAGAACTCTTGATTAGTTTGATTCCATAATAACCCAATGGATGAATTGCAAAAAGCAAGTGCATATTTACTATCTGGATGACAGACTACACAAATAAACAAGGTATGCAAAGTAGTGTAATAGAACGCTTGGTCCTACCACCTTGGTGAAAACTTGCTGGGACCCGAGGGGTATATATTCCTCCAGCAAAGGCTTCAGCAGATACCATTGGGGAACAGGCTTTGACCCCATACGTGATATCTTTTCCCTTCCAGGTTTAGTCATAGAACATCACTGGAACAGAACAACACATCCACACAGAGCAAACTTGAACTAATATAAACTTTTTCTAACAATTAATTTTCACACTTTAATCATATAGTGAACAGTGGTGTTGTAAATACCTAAAGAGTTACATATGCCAAGTAAGAAAACATATAAGTGGCTACATGTGGTGTGATAGAACTTCAAGGCCCTAGGCATAGTTGTCTATAAAAATCTCATACAGCAATCATGTGAAAAGCAACATGAAAGCAAATAAGAAGAACCCGTCAAAGTCTAGAACTCTTGATTAGTTTGATTCCATAATAACCAAATGGATGAATTGCAAAGCAAGTGCATATTTATTATCTGGAGGGCAGGCTACACGAATAAACAAGGTATGTAAAGGGGCAAAATGGATCGCTGGGTCCTACCACCTTGGTGAAAACTTGCTGGGACCCGAGGGGTATATATGCCTCCAGCAAAGGCTTCAGCAGATACCATTGGGGAACAGGCTTTAGCAGATACCATTGGGGAACAGGCTTCAGCAGATACCATTGGGGAACAGGCTTTGACCCCATAGGTGATATATTTTCCCTTCAAGATTTAGTAAAAGAAAATCACTGGAACAGAACAATACATCCACACAGAGCAAACATGAACTAATATAAACTTCATCTTAGGATTAATTTTCACACTTTAATCATATATTGAACAGTGGTGTTGTAAATACCTAAAGAGTTACATATGCCAAGTAAGAAAACATATAAGTGGCTACATGTGGTTTGATAGAACTTCAAGGCCCTAGGCGAAGTTGTCTATACAATTCTCATACAGCAATCATGTGAAAAGCAACATGAAAGCAAATAAGAAGAACCCGTCAAAGTCTAGAACTCTTGATTAGTTTGATTCCATAATAACCCAATGGATGAATTGCAAAAAGCAAGTGCATATTTACTATCTGGATGACAGACTACACAAATAAACAAGGTATGCAAAGTAGTGTAATAGAACGCTTGGTCCTACCACCTTGGTGAAAACTTGCTGGGACCCGAGGGGTATATATTCCTCCAGCAAAGGCTTCAGCAGATACCATTGGGGAACAGGCTTTGACCCCATACGTGATATCTTTTCCCTTCCAGGTTTAGTCATAGAACATCACTGGAACAGAACAACACATCCACACAGAGCAAACTTGAACTAATATAAACTTTTTCTAACAATTAATTTTCACACTTTAATCATATAGTGAACAGTGGTGTTGTAAATACCTAAAGAGTTACATATGCCAAGTAAGAAAACATATAAGTGGCTACATGTGGTGTGATAGAACTTCAAGGCCCTAGGCATAGTTGTCTATAAAAATCTCATACAGCAATCATGTGAAAAGCAACATGAAAGCAAATAAGAAGAACCCGTCAAAGTCTAGAACTCTTGATTAGTTTGATTCCATAATAACCAAATGGATGAATTGCAAAGCAAGTGCATATTTATTATCTGGAGGGCAGGCTACACGAATAAACAAGGTATGTAAAGGGGCAAAATGGATCGCTGGGTCCTACCACCTTGGTGAAAACTTGCTGGGACCCGAGGGGTATATATGCCTCCAGCAAAGGCTTCAGCAGATACCATTGGGGAACAGGCTTTAGCAGATACCATTGGGGAACAGGCTTCAGCAGATACCATTGGGGAACAGGCTTTGACCCCATAGGTGATATATTTTCCCTTCAAGATTTAGTAAAAGAAAATCACTGGAACAGAACAATACATCCACACAGAGCAAACATGAACTAATATAAACTTCATCTTAGGATTAATTTTCACACTTTAATCATATATTGAACAGTGGTGTTGTAAATACCTAAAGAGTTACATATGCCAAGTAAGAAAACATATAAGTGGCTACATGTGGTTTGATAGAACTTCAAGGCCCTAGGCAAAGTTGTCTATACAATTCTCATACAGCAATCATGTGAAAAGCAACATGAAAGCAAATAAGAAGAACCCGTCAAAGTCTAGAACTCTTGACTAGTTTGATTCCATAATAACCCAATGGATGAATTGCAAAAAGCAAGTGCATATTTACTATCTGGATGACAGACTACACAAATAAACAAGGTATGCAAAGTAGTGTAATAGAACGCTTGGTCCTACCACCTTGGTGAAAACTTGCTGGGACCCGAGGGGTATATATTCCTCCAGCAAAGGCTTCAGCAGATACCATTGGGGAACAGGCTTTGACCCCATACGTGATATCTTTTCCCTTCCAGGTTTAGTCATAGAACATCACTGGAACAGAACAACACATCCACACAGAGCAAACTTGAACTAATATAAACTTTTTCTAACAATTAATTTTCACACTTTAATCATATAGTGAACAGTGGTGTTGTAAATACCTAAAGAGTTACATATGCCAAGTAAGAAAACATATAAGTGGCTACATGTGGTGTGATAGAACTTCAAGGCCCTAGGCATAGTTGTCTATAAAAATCTCATACAGCAATCATGTGAAAAGCAACATGAAAGCAAATAAGAAGAACCCGTCAAAGTCTAGAACTCTTGATTAGTTTGATTCCATAATAACCAAATGGATGAATTGCAAAGCAAGTGCATATTTATTATCTGGAGGGCAGGCTACACGAATAAACAAGGTATGTAAAGGGGCAAAATGGATCGCTGGGTCCTACCACCTTGGTGAAAACTTGCTGGGACCCGAGGGGTATATATGCCTCCAGCAAAGGCTTCAGCAGATACCATTGGGGAACAGGCTTTAGCAGATACCATTGGGGAACAGGCTTCAGCAGATACCATTGGGGAACAGGCTTTGACCCCATAGGTGATATATTTTCCCTTCAAGATATAGTAAAAGAAAATCACTGGAACAGAACAATACATCCACACAGAGCAAACTTGAACTAATATAAACTTCATCTTAGGATTAATTTTCACACTTTAATCATATATTGAACAGTGGTGTTGTAAATACCTAAAGAGTTACATATGCCAAGTAAGAAAACATATAAGTGGCTACATGTGGTGTGATAGAACTTCAAGGCCCTAGGCATAGTTGTCTATAAAATTCTCATACAGAAATCATGTGAAAAGCAACATGAAAGCAAATAAGAAGAACCCGTCAAAGTCTAGAACTCTTGATTAGTTTGATTCCATAATAACCCAATGGATGAATTGCAAAAAGCAAGTGCATATTTACTATCTGGATGGCAGACTACACGAATAAACAAGGTATGCAAAGTAGTGTAATAGAACGCTGGGTCCTACCACCTTGGTGAAAACTTGCTGGGACCCGAGGGGTATATATTCCTCCAGCAAAGGCTTCAGCAGATACCATTGGGGAACAGGCTTTGACCCCATACGTGATATCTTTTCCCTTCAAGGTTTAGTCACAGAACATCACTGGAACAGAACAATACATCCACACAGAGCAAACTTGAACTAATATAAACTTCTTCTTAGGATTAATTTTCAAACTTTAATCGTTGTACATACCTAAAGAGTTACATATGCCAAGTAAGAAAACATAAGTGGCTACATGTGGTGTGATAGAACTTCAAGGCCCTAGGCATAGTTGTCTATAAAAATCTCATACAGCAATCATGTGAAAAGCAACATGAAAGCAAATAAGAAGAACCCGTCAAAGTCTAGAACTCTTGATTAGTTTGATTCCATGATAACCCAATGGATGAATTGCAAAGCAAGTGCATATTTATTATCCGGAGGGCAGGCTACACGAATAAACAAGGTATGCAAAGTAGTGTAATAGAACGCTGGGTCCTACCACCTTGGTGAAAACTTGCTGGGACCCGAGGGGTATATATTCCTCCAGCAAAGGCTTCAGCAGATACCATTGGGGAACAGGCTTTGACCCCATACGTGATATCTTTTCCCTTCCAGGTTTAGTCATAGAACATCACTGGAACAGAACAATACATCCACACAGAGCAAACTTGAAATAATATAAACTTTTTCTAACAATTAATTTTCACACTTTAATCATATAGTGAACAGTGGTGTTGTAAATACCTAAAGAGTTACATATGCCAAGTAAGAAAACATATAAGTGGCTACATGTGGTGTGATAGAACTTCAAGGCCCTAGGCATAGTTGTCTATAAAAATCTCATACAGCAATCATGTGAAAAGCAACATGAAAGCAAATAAGAAGAACCCGTCAAAGTCTAGAACTCTTGATTAGTTTGATTCCATAATAACCAAATGGATGAATTGCAAAGCAAGTGCATATTTATTATCTGGAGGGCAGGCTACACGAATAAACAAGGTATGTAAAGGGGCAAAATGGATCGCTGGGTCCTACCACCTTGGTGAAAACTTGCTGGGACCCGAGGGGTATACTGTATGCTTCCAGCAAAGGCTTCAGCAGATACCATTGGGGAACAGGCTTTAGCAGATACCATTGGGGAACAGGCTTCAGCAGATACCATTGGGGAACAGGCTTTGACCCCATAGGTGATATATTTTCCCTTCAAGATATAGTAAAAGAAAATCACTGGAACAGAACAATACATCCACACAGAGCAAACTTGAACTAATATAAACTTCATCTTAGGATTAATTTTCACACTTTAATCATATATTGAACAGTGGTGTTGTAAATACCTAAAGAGTTACATATGCCAAGTAAGAAAACATATAAGTGGCTACATGTGGTGTGATAGAACTTCAAGGCCCTAGGCATAGTTGTCTATAAAAATCTCATACAGCAATCATGTGAAAAGCAACATGAAAGCAAATAAGAAGAACCCGTCAAAGTCTAGAACTCTTGATTAGTTTGATTCCATAATAACCCAATGGATGAATTGCAAAAAGCAAGTGCATATTTACTATCTGGATGGCAGACTACACGAATAAACAAGGTATGCAAAGTAGTGTAATAGAACGCTGGGTCCTACCACCTTGGTGAAAACTTGCTGGGACCCGAGGGGTATATATTCCTCCAGCAAAGGCTTCAGCAGATACCATTGGGGAACAGGCTTTGACCCCATACGTGATATCTTTTCCCTTCATGGTTTAGTCACAGAACATCACTGGAACAGAACAATACATCCACACAGAGCAAACTTGAACTAATATAAACTTCTTCTTAGGATTAATTTTCAAACTTTAATCGTTGTACATACCTAAAGAGTTACATATGCCAAGTAAGAAAACATAAGTGGCTACATGTGGTGTGATAGAACTTCAAGGCCCTAGGCATAGTTGTCTATAAAAATCTCATACAGCAATCATGTGAAAAGCAACATGAAAGCAAATAAGAAGAACCCGTCAAAGTCTAGAACTCTTGATTAGTTTGATTCCATGATAACCCAATGGATGAATTGCAAAGCAAGTGCATATTTATTATCCGGAGGGCAGGCTACACGAATAAACAAGGTATGCAAAGGGGCAAAATGGATCGCTGGGTCCTACCACCTTGGTGAAAACTTGCTGGGACCCGAGGGTTATATATGCCTCCAGCAAAGGCTTCAGCAGATACCATTGGGGAACAGGCTTTAGCAGATACCATTGGGGAACAGGCTTCAGCAGATACCATTGGGGAACAGGCTTTGACCCCATAGGTGATATATTTTCCCTTCAAGATTTAGTAAAAGAAAATCACTGGAACAGAACAATACATCCACACAGAGCAAACTTGAACTAATATAAACTTCATCTTAGGATTAATTTTCACACTTTAATCATATATTGAACAGTGGTGTTGTAAATACCTAAAGAGTTACATATGCCAAGTAAGAAAACATATAAGTGGCTACATGTGGTGTGATAGAACTTCAAGGCCCTAGGCAAAGTTGTCTATAAAATTCTCATACAGCAATCATGTGAAAAGCAACATGAAAGCAAATAAGAAGAACCCGTCAAAGTCTAGAACTCTTGATTAGTTTGATTCCATAATAACCAAATGGATGAATTGCAAAGCAAGTGCATATTTATTATCTGGAGGGCAGGCTACACGAATAAACAAGGTATGTAAAGGGGCAAAATGGATCGCTGGGTCCTACCACCTTGGTGAAAACTTGCTGGGACCCGAGGGGTATATATTCCTCCAGCAAAGGCTTCAGCAGTTACCATTGGGGAACAGGCTTTGACCCCATACGTGATATCTTTTCCCTTCAAGGTTTAGTCACAGAACATCACTGGAACAGAACAATACATCCACACAGAGCAAACTTGAACTAATATAAACTTCTTCTTAGGATTAATTTTCAAACTTTAATCGTTGTACATACCTAAAGAGTTACATATGCCAAGTAAGAAAACATAAGTGGCTACATGTGGTGTGATAGAACTTCAAGGCCCTAGGCATAGTTGTCTATAAAAATCTCATACAGCAATCATGTGAAAAGCAACATGAAAGCAAATAAGAAGAACCCGTCAAAGTCTAGAACTCTTGATTAGTTTGATTCCATGATAACCCAATGGATGAATTGCAAAGCAAGTGCATATTTATTATCCGGAGGGCAGGCTACACGAATAAACAAGGTATGCAAAGTAGTGTAATAGAACGCTGGGTCCTACCACCTTGGTGAAAACTTGCTGGGACCCGAGGGGTATATATTCCTCCAGCAAAGGCTTCAGCAGATACCATTGGGGAACAGGCTTTGACCCCATACGTGATATCTTTTCCCTTCCAGGTTTAGTCATAGAACATCACTGGAACAGAACAATACATCCACACAGAGCAAACTTGAAATAATATAAACTTTTTCTAACAATTTATTTTCACACTTTAATCATATAGTGAACAGTGGTGTTGTAAATACCTAAAGAGTTACATATGCCAAGTAAGAAAACATATAAGTGGCTACATGTGGTGTGATAGAACTTCAAGGCCCTAGGCATAGTTGTCTATAAAAATCTCATACAGCAATCATGTGAAAAGCAACATGAAAGCAAATAAGAAGAACCCGTCAAAGTCTAGAACTCTTGATTAGTTTGATTCCATAATAACCAAATGGATGAATTGCAAAGCAAGTGCATATTTATTATCTGGAGGGCAGGCTACACGAATAAACAAGGTATGTAAAGGGGCAAAATGGATCGCTGGGTCCTACCACCTTGGTGAAAACTTGCTGGGACCCGAGGGGTATACTGTATGCCTCCAGCAAAGGCTTCAGCAGATACCATTGGGGAACAGGCTTTGACCCCATAGGTGATATCTTTTCCCTTCAAGGTTTAGTCATAGAACATCACTGGAACAGAACAATACATCCACACAGAGCAAACTTGGAACTAATATAAACTTTTTCTTGCAATTAATTTTCACACTTTAATCATTGTAAATACCTAAAGAGTTACATATGCCAAGTAAGAAAACATATAAGTGGCTACATGTGGTGTGATAGAACTTCAAGGCCCTAGGCATAGTTGTCTATAAAATTCTCATACAGCAATCATGTGAAAAGCAACATGAAAGCAAATAAGAAGAACCCGTCAAAGTCTAGAACTCTTGATTAGTTTGATTCCATAATAACCCAATGGATGAATTGCAAAAAGCAAGTGCATATTTACTATCTGGATGACAGACTACACGAATAAACAAGGTATGCAAAGTAGTGTAATAGAACGCTTGGTCCTACCACCTTGGTGAAAACTTGCTGGGACCCGAGGGGTATGTATTCCTCCAGCAAAGGCTTCAGCAGATACCATTGGGGAACAGGCTTTGACCCCATACGTGATATCTTTTCCCTTCCAGGTTTAGTCATAGAACATCACTGGAACAGAACAATACACCCACACAGAGCAAACTTGAACTAATATAAACTTTTTCTAACAATTAATTTTCACACTTTAATCATATAGTGAACAGTGGTGTTGTAAATACCTAAAGAGTTACATATGCCAAGTAAGAAAACATATAAGTGGCTACATGTGGTGTGATAGAACTTCAAGGCCCTAGGCATAGTTGTCTATAAAAATCTCATACAGCAATCATGTGAAAAGCAACATGAAAGCAAATAAGAAGAACCCGTCAAAGTCTAGAACTCTTGATTAGTTTGATTCCATGATAACCCAATGGATGAATTGCAAAGCAAGTGCATATTTATTATCCGGAGGGCAGGCTACACGAATAAACAAGGTATGCAAAGGGGCAAAATGGATCGCTGGGTCCTACCACCTTGGTGAAAACTTGCTGGGACCCGAGGGGTATATATGCCTCCAGCAAAGGCTTCAGCAGATACCATTGGGGAACAGGCTTTAGCAGATACCATTGGGGAACAGGCTTCAGCAGATACCATTGGGGAACAGGCTTTGACCCCATAGGTGATATATTTTCCCTTCAAGATTTAGTAAAAGAAAATCACTGGAACAGAACAATACATCCACACAGGGCAAACTTGAACTAATATAAACTTCATCTTAGGATTAATTTTCACACTTTAATCATATATTGAACAGTGGTGTTGTAAATACCTAAAGAGTTACATATGCCAAGTAAGAAAACATATAAGTGGCTACATGTGGTGTGATAGAACTTCAAGGCCCTAGGCAAAGTTGTCTATACAATTCTCATACAGCAATCATGTGAAAAGCAACATGAAAGCAAATAAGAAGAACCCGTCAAAGTCTAGAACTCTTGATTAGTTTGATTCCATAATAACCCAATGGATGAATTGCAAAAAGCAAGTGCATATTTACTATCTGGATGACAGACTACACGAATAAACAAGGTATGCAAAGTAGTGTAATAGAACGCTTGGTCCTACCACCTTGGTGAAAACTTGCTGGGACCCGAGGGGTATATATTCCTCCAGCAAAGGCTTCAGCAGATACCATTGGGGAACAGGCTTTGACCCCATACGTGATATCTTTTCCCTTCAAGGTTTAGTCACAGAACATCACTGGAACAGAACAATACATCCACACAGAGCAAACTTGAACTAATATAAACTTTTTCTAACAATTAATTTTCACACTTTAATCATATAGTGAACAGTGGTGTTGTAAATACCTAAAGAGTTACATATGCCAAGTAAGAAAACATATAAGTGGCTACATGTGGTGTGATAGAACTTCAAGGCCCTAGGCATAGTTGTCTATAAAAATCTCATACAGCAATCATGTGAAAAGCAACATGAAAGCAAATAAGAAGAACCCGTCAAAGTCTAGAACTCTTGATTAGTTTGATTCCATAATAACCAAATGGATGAATTGCAAAGCAAGTGCATATTTATTATCTGGAGGGCAGGCTACACGAATAAACAAGGTATGTAAAGGGGCAAAATGGATCGCTGGGTCCTACCACCTTGGTGAAAACTTGCTGGGACCCGAGGGGTATACTGTATGCCTCCAGCAAAGGCTTCAGCAGATACCATTGGGGAACAGGCTTTGACCCCATAGGTGATATCTTTTCCCTTCAAGGTTTAGTCATAGAACATCACTGGAACAGAACAATACATCCACACAGAGCAAACTTGGAACTAATATAAACTTTTTCTTGCAATTAATTTTCACACTTTAATCGTTGTAAATACCTAAAGAGTTACATATGCCAAGTAAGAAAACATATAAGTGGCTACATGTGGTGTGATAGAACTTCAAGGCCCTAGGCATAGTTGTCTATAAAAATCTCATACAGCAATCATGTGAAAAGCAACATGAAAGCAAATAAGAAGAACCCGTCAAAGTCTAGAACTCTTGATTAGTTTGATTCCATAATAACCCAATGGATGAATTGCAAAAAGCAAGTGCATATTTACTATCTGGATGGCAGACTACACGAATAAACAAGGTATGCAAAGTAGTGTAATAGAACGCTGGGTCCTACCACCTTGGTGAAAACTTGCTGGGACCCGAGGGGTATATATTCCTCCAGCAAAGGCTTCAGCAGATACCATTGGGGAACAGGCTTTGACCCCATACGTGATATCTTTTCCCTTCAAGGTTTAGTCACAGAACATCACTGGAACAAAACAATACATCCACACAGAGCAAACTTGAACTAATATAAACTTCTTCTTAGGATTAATTTTCAAACTTTAATCGTTGTACATACCTAAAGAGTTACATATGCCAAGTAAGAAAACATAAGTGGCTACATGTGGTGTGATAGAACTTCAAGGCCCTAGGCATAGTTGTCTATAAAAATCTCATACAGCAATCATGTGAAAAGCAACATGAAAGCAAATAAGAAGAACCCGTCAAAGTCTAGAACTCTTGATTAGTTTGATTCCATGATAACCCAATGGATGAATTGCAAAGCAAGTGCATATTTATTATCCGGAGGGCAGGCTACACGAATAAACAAGGTATGCAAAGGGGCAAAATGGATCGCTGGGTCCTACCACCTTGGTGAAAACTTGCTGGGACCCGAGGGGTATATATGCCTCCAGCAAAGGCTTCAGCAGATACCATTGGGGAACAGGCTTTAGCAGATACCATTGGGGAACAGGCTTCAGCAGATACCATTGGGGAACAGGCTTTGACCCCATAGGTGATATATTTTCCCTTCAAGATTTAGTAAAAGAAAATCACTGGAACAGAACAATACATCCACACAGAGCAAACTTGAACTAATATAAACTTCATCTTAGGATTAATTTTCACACTTTAATCATATATTGAACAGTGGTGTTGTAAATACCTAAAGAGTTACATATGCCAAGTAAGAAAACATATAAGTGGCTACATGTGGTGTGATAGAACTTCAAGGCCCTAGGCAAAGTTGTCTATACAATTCTCATACAGCAATCATGTGAAAAGCAACATGAAAGCAAATAAGAAGAACCCGTCAAAGTCTAGAACTCTTGATTAGTTTGATTCCATAATAACCCAATGGATGAATTGCAAAAAGCAAGTGCATATTTACTATCTGGATGACAGACTACACGAATAAACAAGGTATGCAAAGTAGGGTAATAGAACGCTTGGTCCTACCACCTTGGTGAAAACTTGCTGGGACCCGAGGGGTATATATTCCTCCAGCAAAGGCTTCAGCAGATACCATTGGGGAACAGGCTTTGACCCCATACGTGATATCTTTTCCCTTCCAGGTTTAGTCATAGAACATCACTGGAACAGAACAATACATCCACACAGAGCAAACTTGAACTAACATAAACTTTTTCTAACAATTAATTTTCACACTTTAATCATATAGTGAACAGTGGTGTTGTAAATACCTAAAGAGTTACATATGCAAGGTAAGAAAACATATAAGTGGCTACATGTGGTGTGATAGAACTTCAAGGCCCTAGGCATAGTTGTCTATAAAAATCTCATACAGCAATCATGTGAAAAGCAACATGAAAGCAAATAAGAAGAACCCGTCAAAGTCTAGAACTCTTGATTAGTTTGATTCCATAATAACCAAATGGATGAATTGCAAAGCAAGTGCATATTTATTATCTGGAGGGCAGGCTACACAAATAAACAAGGTATGTAAAGGGGCAAAATGGATCGCTGGGTCCTACCACCTTGGTGAAAACTTGCTGGGACCTGAGGGGTATATATGCCTCCAGCAAAGGCTTCAGCAGATACCATTGGGGAACAGGCTTTAGCAGATACCATTGGGGAACAGGCTTCAGCAGATACCATTGGGGAACAGGCTTTGACCCCATAGGTGATATATTTTCCCTTCAAGATTTAGTAAAAGAAAATCACTGGAACAGAACAATACATCCACACAGAGCAAACTTGAACTAATATAAACTTCATCTTAGGATTAATTTTCACACTTTAATCATATATTGAACAGTGGTGTTGTAAATACCTAAAGAGTTACATATGCCAAGTAAGAAAACATATAAGTGGCTACATGTGGTGTGATAGAACTTCAAGGCCCTAGGCAAAGTTGTCTATAAAATTCTCATACAGCAATCATGTGAAAAGCAACATGAAAGCAAATAAGAAGAACCCATCAAAGTCTAGAACTCTTGATTAGTTTGATTCCATAATAACCAAATGGATGAATTGCAAAGCAAGTGCATATTTATTATCTGGAGGGCAGGCTACACGAATAAACAAGGTATGTAAAGGGGCAAAATGGATCGCTGGGTCCTACCACCTTGGTGAAAACTTGCTGGGACCCGAGGGGTATACTGTATGCCTCCAGCAAAGGCTTCAGCAGATACCATTGGGGAACAGGCTTTGACCCCATAGGTGATATCTTTTCCCTTCAAGGTTTAGTCACAGAACATCACTGGAACAGAACAATACATCCACACAGAGCAAACTTGAACTAATATAAACTTCTTCTTAGGATTAATTTTCAAACTTTAATCGTTGTACATACCTAAAGAGTTACATATGCCAAGTAAGAAAACATAAGTGGCTACATGTGGTGTTATAGAACTTCAAGGCCCTAGGCATAGTTGTCTATAAAAATCTCATACAGCAATCATGTGAAAAGCAACATGAAAGCAAATAAGAAGAACCCGTCAAAGTCTAGAACTCTTGATTAGTTTGATTCCATGATAACCCAATGGATGAATTGCAAAGCAAGTGCATATTTATTATCCGGAGGGCAGGCTACACGAATAAACAAGGTATGCAAAGTAGTGTAATAGAACGCTGGGTCCTACCACCTTGGTGAAAACTTGCTGGGACCCGAGGGGTATATATTCCTCCAGCAAAGGCTTCAGCAGTTACCATTGGGGAACAGGCTTTGACCCCATACGTGATATCTTTTCCCTTCAAGGTTTAGTCACAGAACATCACTGGAACAGAACAATACATCCACACAGAGCAAACTTGAACTAATATAAACTTCTTCTTAGGATTAATTTTCAAACTTTAATCGTTGTACATACCTAAAGAGTTACATATGCCAAGTAAGAAAACATAAGTGGCTACATGTGGTGTGATAGAACTTCAAGGCCCTAGGCATAGTTGTCTATAAAAATCTCATACAGCAATCATGTGAAAAGCAATATGAAAGCAAATAAGAAGAACCCGTCAAAGTCTAGAACTCTTGATTAGTTTGATTCCATAATAACCCAATGGATGAATTGCAAAAAGCAAGTGCATATTTACTATCTGGATGACAGACTACACGAATAAACAAGGTATGCAAAGTACACTGTAAAAACTAAAGGAGCCTCAAGTATCCTGTTGGATACTCAAGGAACTTCAAAATGTAATTTTGGTGCCTCAAAGCTCTTTTTCCTATAGTAGGGTTACTGGAGGAGCATTGACAATCTTTGAGGTTCTTGCTGGAACTTATGGGATCCTTTAAGCACTTTGTATTTACTTCAGAGGTTCTGGAGTCACCTTTTCATTACCACGAGACCTCGAAGTGCTTTGGGGGAAAATAGAGGAACTTAAATGCGATAAAAGGGTTATTGGAAGATCTTTTAACATTTAAGTGGTTCCTGGAAGATCTCTTATGTTAAAGCCAGCATCTGGAGGAACCCAATGGTTCAGTGAGGCCCGAATTAGATTATTATTCTATTATTATTATTATTATCCTATTATTATTATTATTATTATAGGCTACTTAAGTTTGATTCAGTGTATACCCAGGTGAAAAAGACGTACTATTAAATGTATTAAAAATGTACTTGAGTGTGTTTTTAGTAGACCTACAATACAAATATACTTTAATGCATTTTTAATACATTTAACAGTAACTATAGTCTTTTTCACTTGGGTAGCTTACATATATTTAGTATAGGCCTATTTTATTAAGTCATTTAAACCTTAAACAACAACACTAAATAATAATAATATTATATGAAGAAGAAGAAGCAGGAGGAGAAAAGTGTTTATTCAGTCACGAAACTGCTGCTATTCCTCTGCTGTCGTCGCGTCAGTGATGCTCGCGCTGCTCGCGCGCAACAAAGCTCAGCTGATCGTCATCAGGAAAGTAACGGCTCCTCTCATCAAAGCTTCCGCCGTTTGTTCGGCTCTCCATTACAAGGTTTGTAAACTCGCCAAATAAATATAAATACAGAGTCTATTCACTATATATTTAAACACACATATATATAAACTAAATTTATTATACATTACTACGTTTTTACAGTATTTACCACTCGTTTATTGCACAGTATCTGGTATGAAGGTTTTAGCCGCGATGCTTACTACGTTGATCTAATGAACAAATGGAAATGATTGACTTATTGTCTTAGATTGATTTAGTCATTCAATTCAACATATTTTGTACAACTGTGTCTTCAAATTGCTGATATAGCCTAACTAATTTAGAAAATTCTCTGATTCTTGGCGTTTGTTATGAATAACAAAAACAGGTTATAGTTTGGTCTGTTTTTGTTTAGCCTAACATTAACTTTACTTACTACAGGTGCCCTCATTCTCTCAAATACCATTTTAAAGCCATTTACTGGTCAATAAATATTATGTTGTGAATAATCAGCTTTGTTCTTTTGTTTCCCCAGAACAACCATTACATTTCTAAAATAATCTGAACATTTCAGTGGCAACATTGAATTACAGTAAGTACCTGCACCACATGCAGTACTTTATTACTATGAACTTTCTCTGTGTGAAATTGTATTGTTTGACTGTGTACTTGTGTTTTTTAATCAGTTACTCTCTGAAAATCTTCCCTCATGCTCTCAAATCTCATTCATGTTACTCAGAAAAATAATATCACAGGTTTGATTCACAAAAAATGCTATAGACATTTTAACTCTGAATTATAACTTCAAGTTTAGTCTTTTTCGACAAAAAAATAAATAAATATGAAAAAGCAATTAGGCTTCAGAAGACTTGCAACACAACCCATAACACATGAGTTGAACTCATTGATTATTTTTAGGATCTTTTCTGGGACATTTTTGGAGCTTAACCATTTTTACATAAATTGTTGCATTGAATTGAACTAGACAAGTGTGCATAAGAATGGTTTCATGAATGATTTACACAATTGTTTTCTGCTTGTGTTTCATGCAGTGTCAGCGATCGGTGACTGGGGTTGCATTATGCCTGAGATCTGCTTTTGGGTTCCACAGACAGAAAGTCAAACAGGTTTGGAACGTCACAAGGCTGAGGAAATTATTTAAATTTCACAACTATCACTTTAATAACATTACTAACAGTAAATTTTGTACTTTGCAGGGATCTCGGTAAGCTGAAATACAAGTTTGAACAAGAATAAAAATCCTCCTGTAGACCTGAAAATCATTGAAGTGCCTGGACCATCCACCAGAAAAGAGGAAAAACAAACGGAAAACGATGCTGTACCTTTTCACTTTTCTAACTCGTTACCTCACACCAACTTGGTCCCATAGTGACATTTTTGACCACAAACGAAATTGCTGATCGTGTGGATTCTTAGTGAAATGACTGAATTCACCAGTGAACATTCACAGAACAACAGATCATTTTACTGCACCTTAACTCTGTTATAATGGAAAATGTTTTCTGCTTATTGTGACATATAAGGAATACTGTTTCCGGGTCGAAGCCTCTACTTCTACTTCCTCTATCTTGTTTCATGAGAATACTCAACAACCATTTATGAACACTGTTGATTCAAGTCACACATTTAAGCTTTTCAAAAGCCATAGTGTACATTACAGTCTCCAGTCTAATGGCATCCCAGACTTAAACATTTTATGATTCAAAATAGCTGAATAACTAACCATCAGAGATTTCAGTATAGAGATAAAGGTTACAGCACAATTAGTGTATATTAGCACTGTTGTTTGTTTTTGGCATCTGATAGAGCTTTTGGACTTGGAAACAGTGATGTCAGACTAACCATCGGACTGAAACACAAATGTTTTAAAGTTAAGTATGATGGACATTTTTAATTAGTTCAAATGTAATTTTTTTACATTGATTTATTTAGTGGAACATATGTGTTTCCATGCATTTTGTTGAGATGTCTTTTCTTGTTTATCTATTGTATATACATGGTTGATTATTCATGTTGCTTATGTATTATACTATTTTTTTGTGTAGTCATTGATATTAATCTGTTAGCTTTTTTCCCCATGTGCATGGAAGTGTATGTATAAAAATGAATATCAAATATGTAATAAACAATTCTTATTTTGTATTTGGTTCAATTTGTTTATTATAATAGAAGTCAAAGGTAACCATAGTAACAACATGAAATTAAATATTAAAAAAAAAAATGAAATTTGGTTCCTGGAGGCACCCAAAGTGGTTCCACACAGTGCCTAATATAAGAGTTCCTCAGGAAACCTGTGTGGTTCCTCAGAGAACCGGCCCTTTTTAAAGGGTGCCTAGAGGATCTTCAGACGGTTCCGCCGGTGTGGCAAAGTGAAGAACCCCAAAAGGTTCCTCCAGGCACCTTTTATTTTTACAGTGTAGTGTAATAGAACGCTTGGTCCTACCACCTTGGTGAAAACTTGCTGGGACCCGAGGGGTATATATTCCTCCAGCAAAGGCTTCAGCAGATACCATTGGGGAACAGGCTTTGACCCCATACGTGATATCTTTTCCCTTCCAGGTTTAGTCATAGAACATCACTGGAACAGAACAACACATCCACACAGAGCAAACTTGAACTAATATAAACTTTTTCTAACAATTAATTTTCACACTTTAATCATATAGTGAACAGTGGTGTTGTAAATACCTAAAGAGTTACATATGCCAAGTAAGAAAACATATAAGTGGCTACATGTGGTGTGATAGAACTTCAAGGCCCTAGGCATAGTTGTCTATAAAAATCTCATACAGCAATCATGTGAAAAGCAACATGAAAGCAAATAAGAAGAACCCGTCAAAGTCTAGAACTCTTGATTAGTTTGATTCCATAATAACCAAATGGATGAATTGCAAAGCAAGTGCATATTTATTATCTGGAGGGCAGGCTACACGAATAAACAAGGTATGTAAAGGGGCAAAATGGATCGCTGGGTCCTACCACCTTGGTGAAAACTTGCTGGGACCCGAGGGGTATACTGTATGCCTCCAGCAAAGGCTTCAGCAGATACCATTGGGGAACAGGCTTTGACCCCATAGGTGATATCTTTTCCCTTCAAGGTTTAGTCATAGAACATCACTGGAACAGAACAATACATCCACACAGAGCAAACTTGGAACTAATATAAACTTTTTCTTGCAATTAATTTTCACACTTTAATCGTTGTAAATACCTAAAGAGTTACATATGCCAAGTAAGAAAACATATAAGTGGCTACATGTGGTGTGATAGAACTTCAAGGCCCTAGGCATAGTTGTCTATAAAATTCTCATACAGCAATCATGTGAAAAGCAACATGAAAGCAAATAAGAAGAACCCGTCAAAGTCTAGAACTCTTGATTAGTTTGATTCCATAATAACCCAATGGATGAATTGCAAAAAGCAAGTGCATATTTATTATCTGGATGGCAGACTACACGAATAAACAAGGTATGCAAAGTAGTGTAATAGAACGCTGGGTCCTACCACCTTGGTGAAAACTTGCTGGGACCCAAGGGGTATATATTCCTCCAGCAAAGGCTTCAGCAGTTACCATTGGGGAACAGGCTTTGACCCCATACTTGATATCTTTTCCCTTCAAGGTTTAGTCACAGAACATCACTGGAACAGAACAATACATCCACACAGAGCAAACTTGAACTAATATAAACTTCTTCTTAGGATTAATTTTCAAACTTTAATCGTTGTACATACCTAAAGAGTTACATATGCCAAGTAAGAAAACATAAGTGGCTACATGTGGTGTGATAGAACTTCAAGGCCCTAGGCATAGTTGTCTATAAAAAATCTCATACAGCAATCATGTGAAAAGCAACATGAAAGCAAATAAGAAGAACCCGTCAAAGTCTAGAACTCTTGATTAGTTTGATTCCATGATAACCCAATGGATGAATTGCAAAGCAAGTGCATATGTATTATCCGGAGGGCAGGCTACACGAATAAACAATGTATGCAAAGGGGCAAAATGGATCGCTGGGTCCTACCACCTTGGTGAAAACTTGCTGGGACCCGAGGGGTATATATGCCTCCAGCAAAGGCTTCAGCAGATACCATTGGGGAACAGGCTTCAGCAGATACCATTGGGGAACAGGCTTTGACCCCATAGGTGATATATTTTCCCTTCAAGATTTAGTAAAAGAAAATCACTGGAACAGAACAATACATCCACACAGAGCAAACTTGAACTAATATAAACTTCATCTTAGGATTAATTTTCACACTTTAATCATATATTGAACAGTGGTGTTGTAAATACCTAAAGAGTTACATATGCCAAGTAAGAAAACATATAAGTGGCTACATGTGGTGTGATAGAACTTCAAGGCCCTAGGCAAAGTTGTCTATACAATTCTCATACAGCAATCATGTGAAAAGCAACATGAAAGCAAATAAGAAGAACCCGTCAAAGTCTAGAACTCTTGATTAGTTTGATTCCATAATAACCCAATGGATGAATTGCAAAAAGCAAGTGCATATTTACTATCTGGATGACAGACTACACGAATAAACAAGGTATGCAAAGTAGTGTAATAGAACGCTTGGTCCTACCACCTTGGTGAAAACTTGCTGGGACCCGAGGGGTATATATTCCTTCAGCAAAGGCTTCAGCAGATACCATTGGGGAACAGGCTTTAGCAGATACCATTGGGGAACAGGCTTCAGCAGATACCATTGGGGAACAGGCTTTGACCCCATAGGTGATATATTTTCCCTTCAAGATTTAGTAAAAGAAAATCACTGGAACAGAACAATACATCCACACAGAGCAAACATGAACTAATATAAACTTCATCTTAGGATTAATTTTCACACTTTAATCATATATTGAACAGTGGTGTTGTAAATACCTAAAGAGTTACATATGCCAAGTAAGAAAACATATAAGTGGCTACATGTGGTGTGATAGAACTTCAAGGCCCTAGGCAAAGTTGTCTATACAATTCTCATACAGCAATCATGTGAAAAGCAACATGAAAGCAAATAAGAAGAACCCGTCAAAGTCTAGAACTCTTGATTAGTTTGATTCCATAATAACCCAATGGATGAATTGCAAAAAGCAAGTGCATATTTACTATCTGGATGACAGACTACACAAATAAACAAGGTATGCAAAGTAGTGTAATAGAACGCTTGGTCCTACCACCTTGGTGAAAACTTGCTGGGACCCGAGGGGTATATATTCCTCCAGCAAAGGCTTCAGCAGATACCATTGGGGAACAGGCTTTGACCCCATACGTGATATCTTTTCCCTTCCAGGTTTAGTCATAGAACATCACTGGAACAGAACAACACATCCACACAGAGCAAACTTGAACTAATATAAACTTTTTCTAACAATTAATTTTCACACTTTAATCATATAGTGAACAGTGGTGTTGTAAATACCTAAAGAGTTACATATGCCAAGTAAGAAAACATATAAGTGGCTACATGTGGTGTGATAGAACTTCAAGGCCCTAGGCATAGTTGTCTATAAAAATCTCATACAGCAATCATGTGAAAAGCAACATGAAAGCAAATAAGAAGAACCCGTCAAAGTCTAGAACTCTTGATTAGTTTGATTCCATGATAACCCAATGGATGAATTGCAAAGCAAGTGCATATTTATTATCCGGAGGGCAGGCTACACGAATAAACAAGGTATGCAAAGGGGCAAAATGGATCGCTGGGTCCTACCACCTTGGTGAAAACTTGCTGGGACCCGAGGGTTATATATGCCTCCAGCAAAGGCTTCAGCAGATACCATTGGGGAACAGGCTTTAGCAGATACCATTGGGGAACAGGCTTCAGCAGATACCATTGGGGAACAGGCTTTGACCCCATAGGTGATATATTTTCCCTTCAAGATTTAGTAAAAGAAAATCACTGGAACAGAACAATACATCCACACAGAGCAAACTTGAACTAATATAAACTTCATCTTAGGATTAATTTTCACACTTTAATCATATATTGAACAGTGGTGTTGTAAATACCTAAAGAGTTACATATGCCAAGTAAGAAAACATATAAGTGGCTACATGTGGTGTGATAGAACTTCAAGGCCCTAGGCAAAGTTGTCTATACAATTCTCATACAGCAATCATGTGAAAAGCAACATGAAAGCAAATAAGAAGAACCCGTCAAAGTCTAGAACTCTTGATTAGTTTGATTCCATAATAACCCAATGGATGAATTGCAAAAAGCAAGTGCATATTTACTATCTGGATGACAGACTACACGAATAAACAAGGTATGCAAAGTAGTGTAATAGAACGCTTGGTCCTACCACCTTGGTGAAAACTTGCTGGGACCCGAGGGGTATATAATCCTCCAGCAAAGGCTTCAGCAGATACAATTGGGGAACAGGCTTTGACCCCATACGTGATATCTTTTCCCTTCCAGGTTTAGTCATAGAACATCACTGGAACAGAACAACACATCCACACAGAGCAAACTTGAACTAATATAAACTTTTTCTAACAATTAATTTTCACACTTTAATCATATAGTGAACAGTGGTGTTGTAAATACCTAAAGAGTTACATATGCCAAGTAAGAAAACATATAAGTGGCTACATGTGGTGTGATAGAACTTCAAGGCCCTAGGCATAGTTGTCTATAAAAATCTCATACAGCAATCATGTGAAAAGCAACATGAAAGCAAATAAGAAGAACCCGTCAAAGTCTAGAACTCTTGATTAGTTTGATTCCATAATAACCAAATGGATGAATTGCAAAGCAAGTGCATATTTATTATCTGGAGGGCAGGCTACACGAATAAACAAGGTATGTAAAGGGGCAAAATGGATCGCTGGGTCCTACCACCTTGGTGAAAACTTGCTGGGACCCGAGGGGTATATATGCCTCCAGCAAAGGCTTCAGCAGATACCATTGGGGAACAGGCTTTAGCAGATACCATTGGGGAACAGGCTTCAGCAGATACCATTGGGGAACAGGCTTTGACCCCATAGGTGATATATTTTCCCTTCAAGATTTAGTAAAAGAAAATCACTGGAACAGAACAATACATCCACACAGAGCAAACATGAACTAATATAAACTTCATCTTAGGATTAATTTTCACACTTTAATCATATATTGAACAGTGGTGTTGTAAATACCTAAAGAGTTACATATGCCAAGTAAGAAAACATATAAGTGGCTACATGTGGTTTGATAGAACTTCAAGGCCCTAGGCATAGTTGTCTATAAAAATCTCATACAGCAATCATGTGAAAAGCAACATGAAAGCAAATAAGAAGAACCCGTCAAAGTCTAGAACTCTTGATTAGTTTGATTCCATAATAACCAAATGGATGAATTGCAAAGCAAGTGCATATTTATTATCTGGAGGGCAGGCTACACGAATAAACAAGGTATGTAAAGGGGCAAAATGGATCGCTGGGTCCTACCACCTTGGTGAAAACTTGCTGGGACCCGAGGGGTATATATGCCTCCAGCAAAGGCTTCAGCAGATACCATTGGGGAACAGGCTTTAGCAGATACCATTGGGGAACAGGCTTCAGCAGATACCATTGGGGAACAGGCTTTGACCCCATAGGTGATATATTTTCCCTTCAAGATTTAGTAAAAGAAAATCACTGGAACAGAACAATACATCCACACAGAGCAAACATGAACTAATATAAACTTCATCTTAGGATTAATTTTCACACTTTAATCATATATTGAACAGTGGTGTTGTAAATACCTAAAGAGTTACATATGCCAAGTAAGAAAACATATAAGTGGCTACATGTGGTTTGATAGAACTTCAAGGCCCTAGGCAAAGTTGTCTATACAATTCTCATACAGCAATCATGTGAAAAGCAACATGAAAGCAAATAAGAAGAACCCGTCAAAGTCTAGAACTCTTGATTAGTTTGATTCCATAATAACCCAATGGATGAATTGCAAAAAGCAAGTGCATATTTACTATCTGGATGACAGACTACACAAATAAACAAGGTATGCAAAGTAGTGTAATAGAACGCTTGGTCCTACCACCTTGGTGAAAACTTGCTGGGACCCGAGGGGTATATATTCCTCCAGCAAAGGCTTCAGCAGATACCATTGGGGAACAGGCTTTGACCCCATACGTGATATCTTTTCCCTTCCAGGTTTAGTCATAGAACATCACTGGAACAGAACAACACATCCACACAGAGCAAACTTGAACTAATATAAACTTTTTCTAACAATTAATTTTCACACTTTAATCATATAGTGAACAGTGGTGTTGTAAATACCTAAAGAGTTACATATGCCAAGTAAGAAAACATATAAGTGGCTACATGTGGTGTGATAGAACTTCAAGGCCCTAGGCATAGTTGTCTATAAAAATCTCATACAGCAATCATGTGAAAAGCAACATGAAAGCAAATAAGAAGAACCCGTCAAAGTCTAGAACTCTTGATTAGTTTGATTCCATAATAACCAAATGGATGAATTGCAAAGCAAGTGCATATTTATTATCTGGAGGGCAGGCTACACGAATAAACAAGGTATGTAAAGGGGCAAAATGGATCGCTGGGTCCTACCACCTTGGTGAAAACTTGCTGGGACCCGAGGGGTATATATTCCTCCAGCAAAGGCTTCAGCAGATACCATTGGGGAACAGGCTTTGACCCCATACGTGATATCTTTTCCCTTCCAGGTTTAGTCATAGAACATCACTGGAACAGAACAATACATCCACACAGAGCAAACTTGAAATAATATAAACTTTTTCTAACAATTAATTTTCACACTTTAATCATATAGTGAACAGTGGTGTTGTAAATACCTAAAGAGTTACATATGCCAAGTAAGAAAACATATAAGTGGCTACATGTGGTGTGATAGAACTTCAAGGCCCTAGGCATAGTTGTCTATAAAAATCTCATACAGCAATCATGTGAAAAGCAACATGAAAGCAAATAAGAAGAACCCGTCAAAGTCTAGAACTCTTGATTAGTTTGATTCCATAATAACCAAATGGATGAATTGCAAAGCAAGTGCATATTTATTATCTGGAGGGCAGGCTACACGAATAAACAAGGTATGTAAAGGGGCAAAATGGATCGCTGGGTCCTACCACCTTGGTGAAAACTTGCTGGGACCCGAGGGGTATACTGTATGCCTCCAGCAAAGGCTTCAGCAGATACCATTGGGGAACAGGCTTTGACCCCATAGGTGATATCTTTTCCCTTCAAGGTTTAGTCATAGAACATCACTGGAACAGAACAATACATCCACACAGAGCAAACTTGGAACTAATATAAACTTTTTCTTGCAATTAATTTTCACACTTTAATCATTGTAAATACCTAAAGAGTTACATATGCCAAGTAAGAAAACATATAAGTGGCTACATGTGGTGTGATAGAACTTCAAGGCCCTAGGCATAGTTGTCTATAAAATTCTCATACAGCAATCATGTGAAAAGCAACATGAAAGCAAATAAGAAGAACCCGTCAAAGTCTAGAACTCTTGATTAGTTTGATTCCATAATAACCCAATGGATGAATTGCAAAAAGCAAGTGCATATTTACTATCTGGATGACAGACTACACGAATAAACAAGGTATGCAAAGTAGTGTAATAGAACGCTTGGTCCTACCACCTTGGTGAAAACTTGCTGGGACCCGAGGGGTATGTATTCCTCCAGCAAAGGCTTCAGCAGATACCATTGGGGAACAGGCTTTGACCCCATACGTGATATCTTTTCCCTTCCAGGTTTAGTCATAGAACATCACTGGAACAGAACAATACACCCACACAGAGCAAACTTGAACTAATATAAACTTTTTCTAACAATTAATTTTCACACTTTAATCATATAGTGAACAGTGGTGTTGTAAATACCTAAAGAGTTACATATGCCAAGTAAGAAAACATATAAGTGGCTACATGTGGTGTGATAGAACTTCAAGGCCCTAGGCATAGTTGTCTATAAAAATCTCATACAGCAATCATGTGAAAAGCAACATGAAAGCAAATAAGAAGAACCCGTCAAAGTCTAGAACTCTTGATTAGTTTGATTCCATGATAACCCAATGGATGAATTGCAAAGCAAGTGCATATTTATTATCCGGAGGGCAGGCTACACGAATAAACAAGGTATGCAAAGGGGCAAAATGGATCGCTGGGTCCTACCACCTTGGTGAAAACTTGCTGGGACCCGAGGGGTATATATGCCTCCAGCAAAGGCTTCAGCAGATACCATTGGGGAACAGGCTTCAGCAGATACCATTGGGGAACAGGCTTTGACCCCATAGGTGATATATTTTCCCTTCAAGATTTAGTAAAAGAAAATCACTGGAACAGAACAATACATCCACACAGGGCAAACTTGAACTAATATAAACTTCATCTTAGGATTAATTTTCACACTTTAATCATATATTGAACAGTGGTGTTGTAAATACCTAAAGAGTTACATATGCCAAGTAAGAAAACATATAAGTGGCTACATGTGGTGTGATAGAACTTCAAGGCCCTAGGCAAAGTTGTCTATACAATTCTCATACAGCAATCATGTGAAAAGCAACATGAAAGCAAATAAGAAGAACCCGTCAAAGTCTAGAACTCTTGATTAGTTTGATTCCATAATAACCCAATGGATGAATTGCAAAAAGCAAGTGCATATTTACTATCTGGATGACAGACTACACGAATAAACAAGGTATGCAAAGTAGTGTAATAGAACGCTTGGTCCTACCACCTTGGTGAAAACTTGCTGGGACCCGAGGGGTATATATTCCTCCAGCAAAGGCTTCAGCAGATACCATTGGGGAACAGGCTTTGACCCCATACGTGATATCTTTTCCCTTCAAGGTTTAGTCACAGAACATCACTGGAACAGAACAATACATCCACACAGAGCAAACTTGAACTAATATAAACTTTTTCTAACAATTAATTTTCACACTTTAATCATATAGTGAACAGTGGTGTTGTAAATACCTAAAGAGTTACATATGCCAAGTAAGAAAACATATAAGTGGCTACATGTGGTGTGATAGAACTTCAAGGCCCTAGGCATAGTTGTCTATAAAAATCTCATACAGCAATCATGTGAAAAGCAACATGAAAGCAAATAAGAAGAACCCGTCAAAGTCTAGAACTCTTGATTAGTTTGATTCCATAATAACCCAATGGATGAATTGCAAAAAGCAAGTGCATATTTACTATCTGGATGGCAGACTACACGAATAAACAAGGTATGCAAAGTAGTGTAATAGAACGCTGGGTCCTACCACCTTGGTGAAAACTTGCTGGGACCCGAGGGGTATATATTCCTCCAGCAAAGGCTTCAGCAGATACCATTGGGGAACAGGCTTTGACCCCATACGTGATATCTTTTCCCTTCAAGGTTTAGTCACAGAACATCACTGGAACAAAACAATACATCCACACAGAGCAAACTTGAACTAATATAAACTTCTTCTTAGGATTAATTTTCAAACTTTAATCGTTGTACATACCTAAAGAGTTACATATGCCAAGTAAGAAAACATAAGTGGCTACATGTGGTGTGATAGAACTTCAAGGCCCTAGGCATAGTTGTCTATAAAAATCTCATACAGCAATCATGTGAAAAGCAACATGAAAGCAAATAAGAAGAACCCGTCAAAGTCTAGAACTCTTGATTAGTTTGATTCCATGATAACCCAATGGATGAATTGCAAAGCAAGTGCATATTTATTATCCGGAGGGCAGGCTACACGAATAAACAAGGTATGCAAAGGGGCAAAATGGATCGCTGGGTCCTACCACCTTGGTGAAAACTTGCTGGGACCCGAGGGGTATATATGCCTCCAGCAAAGGCTTCAGCAGATACCATTGGGGAACAGGCTTTAGCAGATACCATTGGGGAACAGGCTTCAGCAGATACCATTGGGGAACAGGCTTTGACCCCATAGGTGATATATTTTCCCTTCAAGATTTAGTAAAAGAAAATCACTGGAACAGAACAATACATCCACACAGAGCAAACTTGAACTAATATAAACTTCATCTTAGGATTAATTTTCACACTTTAATCATATATTGAACAGTGGTGTTGTAAATACCTAAAGAGTTACATATGCCAAGTAAGAAAACATATAAGTGGCTACATGTGGTGTGATAGAACTTCAAGGCCCTAGGCAAAGTTGTCTATACAATTCTCATACAGCAATCATGTGAAAAGCAACATGAAAGCAAATAAGAAGAACCCGTCAAAGTCTAGAACTCTTGATTAGTTTGATTCCATAATAACCCAATGGATGAATTGCAAAAAGCAAGTGCATATTTACTATCTGGATGACAGACTACACGAATAAACAAGGTATGCAAAGTAGGGTAATAGAACGCTTGGTCCTACCACCTTGGTGAAAACTTGCTGGGACCCGAGGGGTATATATTCCTCCAGCAAAGGCTTCAGCAGATACCATTGGGGAACAGGCTTTGACCCCATACGTGATATCTTTTCCCTTCCAGGTTTAGTCATAGAACATCACTGGAACAGAACAATACATCCACACAGAGCAAACTTGAACTAACATAAACTTTTTCTAACAATTAATTTTCACACTTTAATCATATAGTGAACAGTGGTGTTGTAAATACCTAAAGAGTTACATATGCAAGGTAAGAAAACATATAAGTGGCTACATGTGGTGTGATAGAACTTCAAGGCCCTAGGCATAGTTGTCTATAAAAATCTCATACAGCAATCATGTGAAAAGCAACATGAAAGCAAATAAGAAGAACCCGTCAAAGTCTAGAACTCTTGATTAGTTTGATTCCATAATAACCAAATGGATGAATTGCAAAGCAAGTTCATATTTATTATCTGGAGGGCAGGCTACACAAATAAACAAGGTATGTAAAGGGGCAAAATGGATCGCTGGGTCCTACCACCTTGGTGAAAACTTGCTGGGACCTGAGGGGTATATATGCCTCCAGCAAAGGCTTCAGCAGATACCATTGGGGAACAGGCTTTAGCAGATACCATTGGGGAACAGGCTTCAGCAGATACCATTGGGGAACAGGCTTCAGCAGATACCATTGGGGAACAGGCTTTGACCCCATAGGTGATATATTTTCCCTTCAAGATTTAGTAAAAGAAAATCACTGGAACAGAACAATACATCCACACAGAGCAAACTTGAACTAATATAAACTTCATCTTAGGATTAATTTTCACACTTTAATCATATATTGAACAGTGGTGTTGTAAATACCTAAAGAGTTACATATGCCAAGTAAGAAAACATATAAGTGGCTACATGTGGTGTGATAGAACTTCAAGGCCCTAGGCAAAGTTGTCTATAAAATTCTCATACAGCAATCATGTGAAAAGCAACATGAAAGCAAATAAGAAGAACCCATCAAAGTCTAGAACTCTTGATTAGTTTGATTCCATAATAACCAAATGGATGAATTGCAAAGCAAGTGCATATTTATTATCTGGAGGGCAGGCTACACGAATAAACAAGGTATGTAAAGGGGCAAAATGGATCGCTGGGTCCTACCACCTTGGTGAAAACTTGCTGGGACCCGAGGGGTATACTGTATGCCTCCAGCAAAGGCTTCAGCAGATACCATTGGGGAACAGGCTTTGACCCCATAGGTGATATCTTTTCCCTTCAAGGTTTAGTCACAGAACATCACTGGAACAGAACAATACATCCACACAGAGCAAACTTGAACTAATATAAACTTCTTCTTAGGATTAATTTTCAAACTTTAATCGTTGTACATACCTAAAGAGTTACATATGCCAAGTAAGAAAACATAAGTGGCTACATGTGGTGTTATAGAACTTCAAGGCCCTAGGCATAGTTGTCTATAAAAATCTCATACAGCAATCATGTGAAAAGCAACATGAAAGCAAATAAGAAGAACCCGTCAAAGTCTAGAACTCTTGATTAGTTTGATTCCATGATAACCCAATGGATGAATTGCAAAGCAAGTGCATATTTATTATCCGGAGGGCAGGCTACACGAATAAACAAGGTATGCAAAGTAGTGTAATAGAACGCTGGGTCCTACCACCTTGGTGAAAACTTGCTGGGACCCGAGGGGTATATATTCCTCCAGCAAAGGCTTCAGCAGTTACCATTGGGGAACAGGCTTTGACCCCATACGTGATATCTTTTCCCTTCAAGGTTTAGTCACAGAACATCACTGGAACAGAACAATACATCCACACAGAGCAAACTTGAACTAATATAAACTTCTTCTTAGGATTAATTTTCAAACTTTAATCGTTGTACATACCTAAAGAGTTACATATGCCAAGTAAGAAAACATAAGTGGCTACATGTGGTGTGATAGAACTTCAAGGCCCTAGGCATAGTTGTCTATAAAAATCTCATACAGCAATCATGTGAAAAGCAACATGAAAGCAAATAAGAAGAACCCGTCAAAGTCTAGAACTCTTGATTAGTTTGATTCCATAATAACCAAATGGATGAATTGCAAAGCAAGTGCATATTTATTATCTGGAGGGCAGGCTACACGAATAAACAAGGTATGTAAAGGGGCAAAATGGATCGCTGGGTCCTACCACCTTGGTGAAAACTTGCTGGGACCCGAGGGGTATATATGCCTCCAGCAAAGGCTTCAGCAGATACCATTGGGGAACAGGCTTTAGCAGATACCATTGGGGAACAGGCTTCAGCAGATACCATTGGGGAACAGGCTTTGACCCCATAGGTGATATATTTTCCCTTCAAGATTTAGTAAAAGAAAATCACTGGAACAGAACAATACATCCACACAGAGCAAACATGAACTAATATAAACTTCATCTTAGGATTAATTTTCACACTTTAATCATATATTGAACAGTGGTGTTGTAAATACCTAAAGAGTTACATATGCCAAGTAAGAAAACATATAAGTGGCTACATGTGGTTTGATAGAACTTCAAGGCCCTAGGCAAAGTTGTCTATACAATTCTCATACAGCAATCATGTGAAAAGCAACATGAAAGCAAATAAGAAGAACCCGTCAAAGTCTAGAACTCTTGATTAGTTTGATTCCATAATAACCCAATGGATGAATTGCAAAAAGCAAGTGCATATTTACTATCTGGATGACAGACTACACAAATAAACAAGGTATGCAAAGTAGTGTAATAGAACGCTTGGTCCTACCACCTTGGTGAAAACTTGCTGGGACCCGAGGGGTATATATTCCTCCAGCAAAGGCTTCAGCAGATACCATTGGGGAACAGGCTTTGACCCCATACGTGATATCTTTTCCCTTCCAGGTTTAGTCATAGAACATCACTGGAACAGAACAACACATCCACACAGAGCAAACTTGAACTAATATAAACTTTTTCTAACAATTAATTTTCACACTTTAATCATATAGTGAACAGTGGTGTTGTAAATACCTAAAGAGTTACATATGCCAAGTAAGAAAACATATAAGTGGCTACATGTGGTGTGATAGAACTTCAAGGCCCTAGGCATAGTTGTCTATAAAAATCTCATACAGCAATCATGTGAAAAGCAACATGAAAGCAAATAAGAAGAACCCGTCAAAGTCTAGAACTCTTGATTAGTTTGATTCCATAATAACCAAATGGATGAATTGCAAAGCAAGTGCATATTTATTATCTGGAGGGCAGGCTACACGAATAAACAAGGTATGTAAAGGGGCAAAATGGATCGCTGGGTCCTACCACCTTGGTGAAAACTTGCTGGGACCCGAGGGGTATATATTCCTCCAGCAAAGGCTTCAGCAGATACCATTGGGGAACAGGCTTTGACCCCATACGTGATATCTTTTCCCTTCCAGGTTTAGTCATAGAACATCACTGGAACAGAACAATACATCCACACAGAGCAAACTTGAAATAATATAAACTTTTTCTAACAATTAATTTTCACACTTTAATCATATAGTGAACAGTGGTGTTGTAAATACCTAAAGAGTTACATATGCCAAGTAAGAAAACATATAAGTGGCTACATGTGGTGTGATAGAACTTCAAGGCCCTAGGCATAGTTGTCTATAAAAATCTCATACAGCAATCATGTGAAAAGCAACATGAAAGCAAATAAGAAGAACCCGTCAAAGTCTAGAACTCTTGATTAGTTTGATTCCATAATAACCAAATGGATGAATTGCAAAGCAAGTGCATATTTATTATCTGGAGGGCAGGCTACACGAATAAACAAGGTATGTAAAGGGGCAAAATGGATCGCTGGGTCCTACCACCTTGGTGAAAACTTGCTGGGACCCGAGGGGTATACTGTATGCCTCCAGCAAAGGCTTCAGCAGATACCATTGGGGAACAGGCTTTGACCCCATAGGTGATATCTTTTCCCTTCAAGGTTTAGTCATAGAACATCACTGGAACAGAACAATACATCCACACAGAGCAAACTTGGAACTAATATAAACTTTTTCTTGCAATTAATTTTCACACTTTAATCATTGTAAATACCTAAAGAGTTACATATGCCAAGTAAGAAAACATATAAGTGGCTACATGTGGTGTGATAGAACTTCAAGGCCCTAGGCATAGTTGTCTATAAAATTCTCATACAGCAATCATGTGAAAAGCAACATGAAAGCAAATAAGAAGAACCCGTCAAAGTCTAGAACTCTTGATTAGTTTGATTCCATAATAACCCAATGGATGAATTGCAAAAAGCAAGTGCATATTTACTATCTGGATGACAGACTACACGAATAAACAAGGTATGCAAAGTAGTGTAATAGAACGCTTGGTCCTACCACCTTGGTGAAAACTTGCTGGGACCCGAGGGGTATGTATTCCTCCAGCAAAGGCTTCAGCAGATACCATTGGGGAACAGGCTTTGACCCCATACGTGATATCTTTTCCCTTCCAGGTTTAGTCATAGAACATCACTGGAACAGAACAATACACCCACACAGAGCAAACTTGAACTAATATAAACTTTTTCTAACAATTAATTTTCACACTTTAATCATATAGTGAACAGTGGTGTTGTAAATACCTAAAGAGTTACATATGCCAAGTAAGAAAACATATAAGTGGCTACATGTGGTGTGATAGAACTTCAAGGCCCTAGGCATAGTTGTCTATAAAAATCTCATACAGCAATCATGTGAAAAGCAACATGAAAGCAAATAAGAAGAACCCGTCAAAGTCTAGAACTCTTGATTAGTTTGATTCCATGATAACCCAATGGATGAATTGCAAAGCAAGTGCATATTTATTATCCGGAGGGCAGGCTACACGAATAAACAAGGTATGCAAAGGGGCAAAATGGATCGCTGGGTCCTACCACCTTGGTGAAAACTTGCTGGGACCCGAGGGGTATATATGCCTCCAGCAAAGGCTTCAGCAGATACCATTGGGGAACAGGCTTCAGCAGATACCATTGGGGAACAGGTTTTGACCCCATAGGTGATATATTTTCCCTTCAAGATTTAGTAAAAGAAAATCACTGGAACAGAACAATACATCCACACAGGGCAAACTTGAACTAATATAAACTTCATCTTAGGATTAATTTTCACACTTTAATCATATATTGAACAGTGGTGTTGTAAATACCTAAAGAGTTACATATGCCAAGTAAGAAAACATATAAGTGGCTACATGTGGTGTGATAGAACTTCAAGGCCCTAGGCAAAGTTGTCTATACAATTCTCATACAGCAATCATGTGAAAAGCAACATGAAAGCAAATAAGAAGAACCCGTCAAAGTCTAGAACTCTTGATTAGTTTGATTCCATAATAACCCAATGGATGAATTGCAAAAAGCAAGTGCATATTTACTATCTGGATGACAGACTACACGAATAAACAAGGTATGCAAAGTAGTGTAATAGAACGCTTGGTCCTACCACCTTGGTGAAAACTTGCTGGGACCCGAGGGGTATATATTCCTCCAGCAAAGGCTTCAGCAGATACCATTGGGGAACAGGCTTTGACCCCATACGTGATATCTTTTCCCTTCAAGGTTTAGTCACAGAACATCACTGGAACAGAACAATACATCCACACAGAGCAAACTTGAACTAATATAAACTTTTTCTAACAATTAATTTTCACACTTTAATCATATAGTGAACAGTGGTGTTGTAAATACCTAAAGAGTTACATATGCCAAGTAAGAAAACATATAAGTGGCTACATGTGGTGTGATAGAACTTCAAGGCCCTAGGCATAGTTGTCTATAAAAATCTCATACAGCAATCATGTGAAAAGCAACATGAAAGCAAATAAGAAGAACCCGTCAAAGTCTAGAACTCTTGATTAGTTTGATTCCATAATAACCCAATGGATGAATTGCAAAAAGCAAGTGCATATTTACTATCTGGATGGCAGACTACACGAATAAACAAGGTATGCAAAGTAGTGTAATAGAACGCTGGGTCCTACCACCTTGGTGAAAACTTGCTGGGACCCGAGGGGTATATATTCCTCCAGCAAAGGCTTCAGCAGATACCATTGGGGAACAGGCTTTGACCCCATACGTGATATCTTTTCCCTTCAAGGTTTAGTCACAGAACATCACTGGAACAAAACAATACATCCACACAGAGCAAACTTGAACTAATATAAACTTCTTCTTAGGATTAATTTTCAAACTTTAATCGTTGTACATACCTAAAGAGTTACATATGCCAAGTAAGAAAACATAAGTGGCTACATGTGGTGTGATAGAACTTCAAGGCCCTAGGCATAGTTGTCTATAAAAATCTCATACAGCAATCATGTGAAAAGCAACATGAAAGCAAATAAGAAGAACCCGTCAAAGTCTAGAACTCTTGATTAGTTTGATTCCATGATAACCCAATGGATGAATTGCAAAGCAAGTGCATATTTATTATCCGGAGGGCAGGCTACACGAATAAACAAGGTATGCAAAGGGGCAAAATGGATCGCTGGGTCCTACCACCTTGGTGAAAACTTGCTGGGACCCGAGGGGTATATATGCCTCCAGCAAAGGCTTCAGCAGATACCATTGGGGAACAGGCTTTAGCAGATACCATTGGGGAACAGGCTTCAGCAGATACCATTGGGGAACAGGCTTTGACCCCATAGGTGATATATTTTCCCTTCAAGATTTAGTAAAAGAAAATCACTGGAACAGAACAATACATCCACACAGAGCAAACTTGAACTAATATAAACTTCATCTTAGGATTAATTTTCACACTTTAATCATATATTGAACAGTGGTGTTGTAAATACCTAAAGAGTTACATATGCCAAGTAAGAAAACATATAAGTGGCTACATGTGGTGTGATAGAACTTCAAGGCCCTAGGCAAAGTTGTCTATACAATTCTCATACAGCAATCATGTGAAAAGCAACATGAAAGCAAATAAGAAGAACCCGTCAAAGTCTAGAACTCTTGATTAGTTTGATTCCATAATAACCCAATGGATGAATTGCAAAAAGCAAGTGCATATTTACTATCTGGATGACAGACTACACGAATAAACAAGGTATGCAAAGTAGGGTAATAGAACGCTTGGTCCTACCACCTTGGTGAAAACTTGCTGGGACCCGAGGGGTATATATTCCTCCAGCAAAGGCTTCAGCAGATACCATTGGGGAACAGGCTTTGACCCCATACGTGATATCTTTTCCCTTCCAGGTTTAGTCATAGAACATCACTGGAACAGAACAATACATCCACACAGAGCAAACTTGAACTAACATAAACTTTTTCTAACAATTAATTTTCACACTTTAATCATATAGTGAACAGTGGTGTTGTAAATACCTAAAGAGTTACATATGCAAGGTAAGAAAACATATAAGTGGCTACATGTGGTGTGATAGAACTTCAAGGCCCTAGGCATAGTTGTCTATAAAAATCTCATACAGCAATCATGTGAAAAGCAACATGAAAGCAAATAAGAAGAACCCGTCAAAGTCTAGAACTCTTGATTAGTTTGATTCCATAATAACCAAATGGATGAATTGCAAAGCAAGTTCATATTTATTATCTGGAGGGCAGGCTACACAAATAAACAAGGTATGTAAAGGGGCAAAATGGATCGCTGGGTCCTACCACCTTGGTGAAAACTTGCTGGGACCTGAGGGGTATATATGCCTCCAGCAAAGGCTTCAGCAGATACCATTGGGGAACAGGCTTTAGCAGATACCATTGGGGAACAGGCTTCAGCAGATACCATTGGGGAACAGGCTTCAGCAGATACCATTGGGGAACAGGCTTTGACCCCATAGGTGATATATTTTCCCTTCAAGATTTAGTAAAAGAAAATCACTGGAACAGAACAATACATCCACACAGAGCAAACTTGAACTAATATAAACTTCATCTTAGGATTAATTTTCACACTTTAATCATATATTGAACAGTGGTGTTGTAAATACCTAAAGAGTTACATATGCCAAGTAAGAAAACATATAAGTGGCTACATGTGGTGTGATAGAACTTCAAGGCCCTAGGCAAAGTTGTCTATAAAATTCTCATACAGCAATCATGTGAAAAGCAACATGAAAGCAAATAAGAAGAACCCATCAAAGTCTAGAACTCTTGATTAGTTTGATTCCATAATAACCAAATGGATGAATTGCAAAGCAAGTGCATATTTATTATCTGGAGGGCAGGCTACACGAATAAACAAGGTATGTAAAGGGGCAAAATGGATCGCTGGGTCCTACCACCTTGGTGAAAACTTGCTGGGACCCGAGGGGTATACTGTATGCCTCCAGCAAAGGCTTCAGCAGATACCATTGGGGAACAGGCTTTGACCCCATAGGTGATATCTTTTCCCTTCAAGGTTTAGTCACAGAACATCACTGGAACAGAACAATACATCCACACAGAGCAAACTTGAACTAATATAAACTTCTTCTTAGGATTAATTTTCAAACTTTAATCGTTGTACATACCTAAAGAGTTACATATGCCAAGTAAGAAAACATAAGTGGCTACATGTGGTGTTATAGAACTTCAAGGCCCTAGGCATAGTTGTCTATAAAAATCTCATACAGCAATCATGTGAAAAGCAACATGAAAGCAAATAAGAAGAACCCGTCAAAGTCTAGAACTCTTGATTAGTTTGATTCCATGATAACCCAATGGATGAATTGCAAAGCAAGTGCATATTTATTATCCGGAGGGCAGGCTACACGAATAAACAAGGTATGCAAAGTAGTGTAATAGAACGCTGGGTCCTACCACCTTGGTGAAAACTTGCTGGGACCCGAGGGGTATATATTCCTCCAGCAAAGGCTTCAGCAGTTACCATTGGGGAACAGGCTTTGACCCCATACGTGATATCTTTTCCCTTCAAGGTTTAGTCACAGAACATCACTGGAACAGAACAATACATCCACACAGAGCAAACTTGAACTAATATAAACTTCTTCTTAGGATTAATTTTCAAACTTTAATCGTTGTACATACCTAAAGAGTTACATATGCCAAGTAAGAAAACATAAGTGGCTACATGTGGTGTGATAGAACTTCAAGGCCCTAGGCATAGTTGTCTATAAAAATCTCATACAGCAATCATGTGAAAAGCAATATGAAAGCAAATAAGAAGAACCCGTCAAAGTCTAGAACTCTTGATTAGTTTGATTCCATAATAACCCAATGGATGAATTGCAAAAAGCAAGTGCATATTTACTATCTGGATGACAGACTACACGAATAAACAAGGTATGCAAAGTACACTGTAAAAACTAAAGGAGCCTCAAGTATCCTGTTGGATACTCAAGGAACTTCAAAATGTAATTTTGGTGCCTCAAAGCTCTTTTTCCTATAGTAGGGTTACTGGAGGAGCATTGACAATCTTTGAGGTTCTTGCTGGAACTTATGGGATCCTTTAAGCACTTTGTATTTACTTCAGAGGTTCTGGAGTCACCTTTTCATTACCACGAGACCTCGAAGTGCTTTGGGGGAAAATAGAGGAACTTAAATGCGATAAAAGGGTTATTGGAAGATCTTTTAACATTTAAGTGGTTCCTGGAAGATCTCTTATGTTAAAGCCAGCATCTGGAGGAACCCAATGGTTCAGTGAGGCCCGAATTAGATTATTATTCTATTATTATTATTATTATCCTATTATTATTATTATTATTATAGGCTACTTAAGTTTGATTCAGTGTATACCCAGGTGAAAAAGACGTACTATTAAATGTATTAAAAATGTACTTGAGTGTGTTTTTAGTAGACCTACAATACAAATATACTTTAATGCATTTTTAATACATTTAACAGTAACTATAGTCTTTTTCACTTGGGTAGCTTACATATATTTAGTATAGGCCTATTTTATTAAGTCATTTAAACCTTAAACAACAACACTAAATAATAATAATATTATATGAAGAAGAAGAAGCAGGAGGAGAAAAGTGTTTATTCAGTCACGAAACTGCTGCTATTCCTCTGCTGTCGTCGCGTCAGTGATGCTCGCGCTGCTCGCGCGCAACAAAGCTCAGCTGATCGTCATCAGGAAAGTAACGGCTCCTCTCATCAAAGCTTCCGCCGTTTGTTCGGCTCTCCATTACAAGGTTTGTAAACTCGCCAAATAAATATAAATACAGAGTCTATTCACTATATATTTAAACACACATATATATAAACTAAATTTATTATACATTACTACGTTTTTACAGTATTTACCACTCGTTTATTGCACAGTATCTGGTATGAAGGTTTTAGCCGCGATGCTTACTACGTTGATCTAATGAACAAATGGAAATGATTGACTTATTGTCTTAGATTGATTTAGTCGTTCAATTCAACATATTTTGTACAACTGTGTCTTCAAATTGCTGATATAGCCTAACTAATTTAGAAAATTCTCTGATTCTTGGCGTTTGTTATGAATAACAAAAACAGGTTATAGTTTGGTCTGTTTTTGTTTAGCCTAACATTAACTTTACTTACTACAGGTGCCCTCATTCTCTCAAATACCATTTTAAAGCCATTTACTGGTCAATAAATATTATGTTGTGAATAATCAGCTTTGTTCTTTTGTTTCCCCAGAACAACCATTACATTTCTAAAATAATCTGAACATTTCAGTGGCAACATTGAATTACAGTAAGTACCTGCACCACATGCAGTACTTTATTACTATGAACTTTCTCTGTGTGAAATTGTATTGTTTGACTGTGTACTTGTGTTTTTTAATCAGTTACTCTCTGAAAATCTTCCCTCATGCTCTCAAATCTCATTCATGTTACTCAGAAAAATAATATCACAGGTTTGATTCACAAAAAATGCTATAGACATTTTAACTCTGAATTATAACTTCAAGTTTAGTCTTTTTCGACAAAAAAATAAATAAATATGAAAAAGCAATTAGGCTTCAGAAGACTTGCAACACAACCCATAACACATGAGTTGAACTCATTGATTATTTTTAGGATCTTTTCTGGGACATTTTTGGAGCTTAACCATTTTTACATAAATTGTTGCATTGAATTGAACTAGACAAGTGTGCATAAGAATGGTTTCATGAATGATTTACACAATTGTTTTCTGCTTGTGTTTCATGCAGTGTCAGCGATCGGTGACTGGGGTTGCATTATGCCTGAGATCTGCTTTTGGGTTCCACAGACAGAAAGTCAAACAGGTTTGGAACGTCACAAGGCTGAGGAAATTATTTAAATTTCACAACTATCACTTTAATAACATTACTAACAGTAAATTTTGTACTTTGCAGGGATCTCGGTAAGCTGAAATACAAGTTTGAACAAGAATAAAAATCCTCCTGTAGACCTGAAAATCATTGAAGTGCCTGGACCATCCACCAGAAAAGAGGAAAAACAAACGGAAAACGATGCTGTACCTTTTCACTTTTCTAACTCGTTACCTCACACCAACTTGGTCCCATAGTGACATTTTTGACCACAAACGAAATTGCTGATCGTGTGGATTCTTAGTGAAATGACTGAATTCACCAGTGAACATTCACAGAACAACAGATCATTTTACTGCACCTTAACTCTGTTATAATGGAAAATGTTTTCTGCTTATTGTGACATATAAGGAATACTGTTTCCGGGTCGAAGCCTCTACTTCTACTTCCTCTATCTTGTTTCATGAGAATACTCAACAACCATTTATGAACACTGTTGATTCAAGTCACACATTTAAGCTTTTCAAAAGCCATAGTGTACATTACAGTCTCCAGTCTAATGGCATCCCAGACTTAAACATTTTATGATTCAAAATAGCTGAATAACTAACCATCAGAGATTTCAGTATAGAGATAAAGGTTACAGCACAATTAGTGTATATTAGCACTGTTGTTTGTTTTTGGCATCTGATAGAGCTTTTGGACTTGGAAACAGTGATGTCAGACTAACCATCGGACTGAAACACAAATGTTTTAAAGTTAAGTATGATGGACATTTTTAATTAGTTCAAATGTAATTTTTTTACATTGATTTATTTAGTGGAACATATGTGTTTCCATGCATTTTGTTGAGATGTCTTTTCTTGTTTATCTATTGTATATACATGGTTGATTATTCATGTTGCTTATGTATTATACTATTTTTTTGTGTAGTCATTGATATTAATCTGTTAGCTTTTTTCCCCATGTGCATGGAAGTGTATGTATAAAAATGAATATCAAATATGTAATAAACAATTCTTATTTTGTATTTGGTTCAATTTGTTTATTATAATAGAAGTCAAAGGTAACCATAGTAACAACATGAAATTAAATATTAAAAAAAAAAATGAAATTTGGTTCCTGGAGGCACCCAAAGTGGTTCCACACAGTGCCTAATATAAGAGTTCCTCAGGAAACCTGTGTGGTTCCTCAGAGAACCGGCCCTTTTTAAAGGGTGCCTAGAGGATCTTCAGACGGTTCCGCCGGTGTGGCAAAGTGAAGAACCCCAAAAGGTTCCTCCAGGCACCTTTTATTTTTACAGTGTAGTGTAATAGAACGCTTGGTCCTACCACCTTGGTGAAAACTTGCTGGGACCCGAGGGGTATATATTCCTCCAGCAAAGGCTTCAGCAGATACCATTGGGGAACAGGCTTTGACCCCATACGTGATATCTTTTCCCTTCCAGGTTTAGTCATAGAACATCACTGGAACAGAACAACACATCCACACAGAGCAAACTTGAACTAATATAAACTTTTTCTAACAATTAATTTTCACACTTTAATCATATAGTGAACAGTGGTGTTGTAAATACCTAAAGAGTTACATATGCCAAGTAAGAAAACATATAAGTGGCTACATGTGGTGTGATAGAACTTCAAGGCCCTAGGCATAGTTGTCTATAAAAATCTCATACAGCAATCATGTGAAAAGCAACATGAAAGCAAATAAGAAGAACCCGTCAAAGTCTAGAACTCTTGATTAGTTTGATTCCATAATAACCAAATGGATGAATTGCAAAGCAAGTGCATATTTATTATCTGGAGGGCAGGCTACACGAATAAACAAGGTATGTAAAGGGGCAAAATGGATCGCTGGGTCCTACCACCTTGGTGAAAACTTGCTGGGACCCGAGGGGTATACTGTATGCCTCCAGCAAAGGCTTCAGCAGATACCATTGGGGAACAGGCTTTGACCCCATAGGTGATATCTTTTCCCTTCAAGGTTTAGTCATAGAACATCACTGGAACAGAACAATACATCCACACAGAGCAAACTTGGAACTAATATAAACTTTTAATTGCAATTAATTTTCACACTTTAATCGTTGTAAATACCTAAAGAGTTACATATGCCAAGTAAGAAAACATATAAGTGGCTACATGTGGTGTGATAGAACTTCAAGGCCCTAGGCATAGTTGTCTATAAAATTCTCATACAGCAATCATGTGAAAAGCAACATGAAAGCAAATAAGAAGAACCCGTCAAAGTCTAGAACTCTTGATTAGTTTGATTCCATAATAACCCAATGGATGAATTGCAAAAAGCAAGTGCATATTTATTATCTGGATGGCAGACTACACGAATAAACAAGGTATGCAAAGTAGTGTAATAGAACGCTGGGTCCTACCACCTTGGTGAAAACTTGCTGGGACCCAAGGGGTATATATTCCTCCAGCAAAGGCTTCAGCAGTTACCATTGGGGAACAGGCTTTGACCCCATACTTGATATCTTTTCCCTTCAAGGTTTAGTCACAGAACATCACTGGAACAGAACAATACATCCACACAGAGCAAACTTGAACTAATATAAACTTCTTCTTAGGATTAATTTTCAAACTTTAATCGTTGTACATACCTAAAGAGTTACATATGCCAAGTAAGAAAACATAAGTGGCTACATGTGGTGTGATAGAACTTCAAGGCCCTAGGCATAGTTGTCTATAAAAAATCTCATACAGCAATCATGTGAAAAGCAACATGAAAGCAAATAAGAAGAACCCGTCAAAGTCTAGAACTCTTGATTAGTTTGATTCCATGATAACCCAATGGATGAATTGCAAAGCAAGTGCATATGTATTATCCGGAGGGCAGGCTACACGAATAAACAATGTATGCAAAGGGGCAAAATGGATCGCTGGGTCCTACCACCTTGGTGAAAACTTGCTGGGACCCGAGGGGTATATATGCCTCCAGCAAAGGCTTCAGCAGATACCATTGGGGAACAGGCTTCAGCAGATACCATTGGGGAACAGGCTTTGACCCCATAGGTGATATATTTTCCCTTCAAGATTTAGTAAAAGAAAATCACTGGAACAGAACAATACATCCACACAGAGCAAACTTGAACTAATATAAACTTCATCTTAGGATTAATTTTCACACTTTAATCATATATTGAACAGTGGTGTTGTAAATACCTAAAGAGTTACATATGCCAAGTAAGAAAACATATAAGTGGCTACATGTGGTGTGATAGAACTTCAAGGCCCTAGGCAAAGTTGTCTATACAATTCTCATACAGCAATCATGTGAAAAGCAACATGAAAGCAAATAAGAAGAACCCGTCAAAGTCTAGAACTCTTGATTAGTTTGATTCCATAATAACCCAATGGATGAATTGCAAAAAGCAAGTGCATATTTACTATCTGGATGACAGACTACACGAATAAACAAGGTATGCAAAGTAGTGTAATAGAACGCTTGGTCCTACCACCTTGGTGAAAACTTGCTGGGACCCGAGGGGTATATATTCCTTCAGCAAAGGCTTCAGCAGATACCATTGGGGAACAGGCTTTAGCAGATACCATTGGGGAACAGGCTTCAGCAGATACCATTGGGGAACAGGCTTTGACCCCATAGGTGATATATTTTCCCTTCAAGATTTAGTAAAAGAAAATCACTGGAACAGAACAATACATCCACACAGAGCAAACATGAACTAATATAAACTTCATCTTAGGATTAATTTTCACACTTTAATCATATATTGAACAGTGGTGTTGTAAATACCTAAAGAGTTACATATGCCAAGTAAGAAAACATATAAGTGGCTACATGTGGTGTGATAGAACTTCAAGGCCCTAGGCAAAGTTGTCTATACAATTCTCATACAGCAATCATGTGAAAAGCAACATGAAAGCAAATAAGAAGAACCCGTCAAAGTCTAGAACTCTTGATTAGTTTGATTCCATAATAACCCAATGGATGAATTGCAAAAAGCAAGTGCATATTTACTATCTGGATGACAGACTACACAAATAAACAAGGTATGCAAAGTAGTGTAATAGAACGCTTGGTCCTACCACCTTGGTGAAAACTTGCTGGGACCCGAGGGGTATATATTCCTCCAGCAAAGGCTTCAGCAGATACCATTGGGGAACAGGCTTTGACCCCATACGTGATATCTTTTCCCTTCCAGGTTTAGTCATAGAACATCACTGGAACAGAACAACACATCCACACAGAGCAAACTTGAACTAATATAAACTTTTTCTAACAATTAATTTTCACACTTTAATCATATAGTGAACAGTGGTGTTGTAAATACCTAAAGAGTTACATATGCCAAGTAAGAAAACATATAAGTGGCTACATGTGGTGTGATAGAACTTCAAGGCCCTAGGCATAGTTGTCTATAAAAATCTCATACAGCAATCATGTGAAAAGCAACATGAAAGCAAATAAGAAGAACCCGTCAAAGTCTAGAACTCTTGATTAGTTTGATTCCATGATAACCCAATGGATGAATTGCAAAGCAAGTGCATATTTATTATCCGGAGGGCAGGCTACACGAATAAACAAGGTATGCAAAGGGGCAAAATGGATCGCTGGGTCCTACCACCTTGGTGAAAACTTGCTGGGACCCGAGGGTTATATATGCCTCCAGCAAAGGCTTCAGCAGATACCATTGGGGAACAGGCTTTAGCAGATACCATTGGGGAACAGGCTTCAGCAGATACCATTGGGGAACAGGCTTTGACCCCATAGGTGATATATTTTCCCTTCAAGATTTAGTAAAAGAAAATCACTGGAACAGAACAATACATCCACACAGAGCAAACTTGAACTAATATAAACTTCATCTTAGGATTAATTTTCACACTTTAATCATATATTGAACAGTGGTGTTGTAAATACCTAAAGAGTTACATATGCCAAGTAAGAAAACATATAAGTGGCTACATGTGGTGTGATAGAACTTCAAGGCCCTAGGCAAAGTTGTCTATACAATTCTCATACAGCAATCATGTGAAAAGCAACATGAAAGCAAATAAGAAGAACCCGTCAAAGTCTAGAACTCTTGATTAGTTTGATTCCATAATAACCCAATGGATGAATTGCAAAAAGCAAGTGCATATTTACTATCTGGATGACAGACTACACGAATAAACAAGGTATGCAAAGTAGTGTAATAGAACGCTTGGTCCTACCACCTTGGTGAAAACTTGCTGGGACCCGAGGGGTATATAATCCTCCAGCAAAGGCTTCAGCAGATACAATTGGGGAACAGGCTTTGACCCCATACGTGATATCTTTTCCCTTCCAGGTTTAGTCATAGAACATCACTGGAACAGAACAACACATCCACACAGAGCAAACTTGAACTAATATAAACTTTTTCTAACAATTAATTTTCACACTTTAATCATATAGTGAACAGTGGTGTTGTAAATACCTAAAGAGTTACATATGCCAAGTAAGAAAACATATAAGTGGCTACATGTGGTGTGATAGAACTTCAAGGCCCTAGGCATAGTTGTCTATAAAAATCTCATACAGCAATCATGTGAAAAGCAACATGAAAGCAAATAAGAAGAACCCGTCAAAGTCTAGAACTCTTGATTAGTTTGATTCCATAATAACCAAATGGATGAATTGCAAAGCAAGTGCATATTTATTATCTGGAGGGCAGGCTACACGAATAAACAAGGTATGTAAAGGGGCAAAATGGATCGCTGGGTCCTACCACCTTGGTGAAAACTTGCTGGGACCCGAGGGGTATATATGCCTCCAGCAAAGGCTTCAGCAGATACCATTGGGGAACAGGCTTTAGCAGATACCATTGGGGAACAGGCTTCAGCAGATACCATTGGGGAACAGGCTTTGACCCCATAGGTGATATATTTTCCCTTCAAGATTTAGTAAAAGAAAATCACTGGAACAGAACAATACATCCACACAGAGCAAACATGAACTAATATAAACTTCATCTTAGGATTAATTTTCACACTTTAATCATATATTGAACAGTGGTGTTGTAAATACCTAAAGAGTTACATATGCCAAGTAAGAAAACATATAAGTGGCTACATGTGGTTTGATAGAACTTCAAGGCCCTAGGCATAGTTGTCTATAAAAATCTCATACAGCAATCATGTGAAAAGCAACATGAAAGCAAATAAGAAGAACCCGTCAAAGTCTAGAACTCTTGATTAGTTTGATTCCATAATAACCAAATGGATGAATTGCAAAGCAAGTGCATATTTATTATCTGGAGGGCAGGCTACACGAATAAACAAGGTATGTAAAGGGGCAAAATGGATCGCTGGGTCCTACCACCTTGGTGAAAACTTGCTGGGACCCGAGGGGTATATATGCCTCCAGCAAAGGCTTCAGCAGATACCATTGGGGAACAGGCTTTAGCAGATACCATTGGGGAACAGGCTTCAGCAGATACCATTGGGGAACAGGCTTTGACCCCATAGGTGATATATTTTCCCTTCAAGATTTAGTAAAAGAAAATCACTGGAACAGAACAATACATCCACACAGAGCAAACATGAACTAATATAAACTTCATCTTAGGATTAATTTTCACACTTTAATCATATATTGAACAGTGGTGTTGTAAATACCTAAAGAGTTACATATGCCAAGTAAGAAAACATATAAGTGGCTACATGTGGTTTGATAGAACTTCAAGGCCCTAGGCAAAGTTGTCTATACAATTCTCATACAGCAATCATGTGAAAAGCAACATGAAAGCAAATAAGAAGAACCCGTCAAAGTCTAGAACTCTTGATTAGTTTGATTCCATAATAACCCAATGGATGAATTGCAAAAAGCAAGTGCATATTTACTATCTGGATGACAGACTACACAAATAAACAAGGTATGCAAAGTAGTGTAATAGAACGCTTGGTCCTACCACCTTGGTGAAAACTTGCTGGGACCCGAGGGGTATATATTCCTCCAGCAAAGGCTTCAGCAGATACCATTGGGGAACAGGCTTTGACCCCATACGTGATATCTTTTCCCTTCCAGGTTTAGTCATAGAACATCACTGGAACAGAACAACACATCCACACAGAGCAAACTTGAACTAATATAAACTTTTTCTAACAATTAATTTTCACACTTTAATCATATAGTGAACAGTGGTGTTGTAAATACCTAAAGAGTTACATATGCCAAGTAAGAAAACATATAAGTGGCTACATGTGGTGTGATAGAACTTCAAGGCCCTAGGCATAGTTGTCTATAAAAATCTCATACAGCAATCATGTGAAAAGCAACATGAAAGCAAATAAGAAGAACCCGTCAAAGTCTAGAACTCTTGATTAGTTTGATTCCATAATAACCAAATGGATGAATTGCAAAGCAAGTGCATATTTATTATCTGGAGGGCAGGCTACACGAATAAACAAGGTATGTAAAGGGGCAAAATGGATCGCTGGGTCCTACCACCTTGGTGAAAACTTGCTGGGACCCGAGGGGTATATATGCCTCCAGCAAAGGCTTCAGCAGATACCATTGGGGAACAGGCTTTAGCAGATACCATTGGGGAACAGGCTTCAGCAGATACCATTGGGGAACAGGCTTTGACCCCATAGGTGATATATTTTCCCTTCAAGATTTAGTAAAAGAAAATCACTGGAACAGAACAATACATCCACACAGAGCAAACATGAACTAATATAAACTTCATCTTAGGATTAATTTTCACACTTTAATCATATATTGAACAGTGGTGTTGTAAATACCTAAAGAGTTACATATGCCAAGTAAGAAAACATATAAGTGGCTACATGTGGTTTGATAGAACTTCAAGGCCCTAGGCAAAGTTGTCTATACAATTCTCATACAGCAATCATGTGAAAAGCAACATGAAAGCAAATAAGAAGAACCCGTCAAAGTCTAGAACTCTTGATTAGTTTGATTCCATAATAACCCAATGGATGAATTGCAAAAAGCAAGTGCATATTTACTATCTGGATGACAGACTACACAAATAAACAAGGTATGCAAAGTAGTGTAATAGAACGCTTGGTCCTACCACCTTGGTGAAAACTTGCTGGGACCCGAGGGGTATATATTCCTCCAGCAAAGGCTTCAGCAGATACCATTGGGGAACAGGCTTTGACCCCATACGTGATATCTTTTCCCTTCCAGGTTTAGTCATAGAACATCACTGGAACAGAACAACACATCCACACAGAGCAAACTTGAACTAATATAAACTTTTTCTAACAATTAATTTTCACACTTTAATCATATAGTGAACAGTGGTGTTGTAAATACCTAAAGAGTTACATATGCCAAGTAAGAAAACATATAAGTGGCTACATGTGGTGTGATAGAACTTCAAGGCCCTAGGCATAGTTGTCTATAAAAATCTCATACAGCAATCATGTGAAAAGCAACATGAAAGCAAATAAGAAGAACCCGTCAAAGTCTAGAACTCTTGATTAGTTTGATTCCATAATAACCAAATGGATGAATTGCAAAGCAAGTGCATATTTATTATCTGGAGGGCAGGCTACACGAATAAACAAGGTATGTAAAGGGGCAAAATGGATCGCTGGGTCCTACCACCTTGGTGAAAACTTGCTGGGACCCGAGGGGTATATATGCCTCCAGCAAAGGCTTCAGCAGATACCATTGGGGAACAGGCTTTAGCAGATACCATTGGGGAACAGGCTTCAGCAGATACCATTGGGGAACAGGCTTTGACCCCATAGGTGATATATTTTCCCTTCAAGATTTAGTAAAAGAAAATCACTGGAACAGAACAATACATCCACACAGAGCAAACATGAACTAATATAAACTTCATCTTAGGATTAATTTTCACACTTTAATCATATATTGAACAGTGGTGTTGTAAATACCTAAAGAGTTACATATGCCAAGTAAGAAAACATATAAGTGGCTACATGTGGTTTGATAGAACTTCAAGGCCCTAGGCAAAGTTGTCTATACAATTCTCATACAGCAATCATGTAAAAAGCAACATGAAAGCAAATAAGAAGAACCCGTCAAAGTCTAGAACTCTTGACTAGTTTGATTCCATAATAACCCAATGGATGAATTGCAAAAAGCAAGTGCATATTTACTATCTGGATGACAGACTACACAAATAAACAAGGTATGCAAAGTAGTGTAATAGAACGCTTGGTCCTACCACCTTGGTGAAAACTTGCTGGGACCCGAGGGGTATATATTCCTCCAGCAAAGGCTTCAGCAGATACCATTGGGGAACAGGCTTTGACCCCATACGTGATATCTTTTCCCTTCCAGGTTTAGTCATAGAACATCACTGGAACAGAACAACACATCCACACAGAGCAAACTTGAACTAATATAAACTTTTTCTAACAATTAATTTTCACACTTTAATCATATAGTGAACAGTGGTGTTGTAAATACCTAAAGAGTTACATATGCCAAGTAAGAAAACATATAAGTGGCTACATGTGGTGTGATAGAACTTCAAGGCCCTAGGCATAGTTGTCTATAAAAATCTCATACAGCAATCATGTGAAAAGCAACATGAAAGCAAATAAGAAGAACCCGTCAAAGTCTAGAACTCTTGATTAGTTTGATTCCATAATAACCAAATGGATGAATTGCAAAGCAAGTGCATATTTATTATCTGGAGGGCAGGCTACACGAATAAACAAGGTATGTAAAGGGGCAAAATGGATCGCTGGGTCCTACCACCTTGGTGAAAACTTGCTGGGACCCGAGGGGTATATATGCCTCCAGCAAAGGCTTCAGCAGATACCATTGGGGAACAGGCTTTAGCAGATACCATTGGGGAACAGGCTTCAGCAGATACCATTGGGGAACAGGCTTTGACCCCATAGGTGATATATTTTCCCTTCAAGATATAGTAAAAGAAAATCACTGGAACAGAACAATACATCCACACAGAGCAAACTTGAACTAATATAAACTTCATCTTAGGATTAATTTTCACACTTTAATCATATATTGAACAGTGGTGTTGTAAATACCTAAAGAGTTACATATGCCAAGTAAGAAAACATATAAGTGGCTACATGTGGTGTGATAGAACTTCAAGGCCCTAGGCATAGTTGTCTATAAAAATCTCATACAGCAATCATGTGAAAAGCAACATGAAAGCAAATAAGAAGAACCCGTCAAAGTCTAGAACTCTTGATTAGTTTGATTCCATAATAACCAAATGGATGAATTGCAAAGCAAGTGCATATTTATTATCTGGAGGGCAGGCTACACGAATAAACAAGGTATGTAAAGGGGCAAAATGGATCGCTGGGTCCTACCACCTTGGTGAAAACTTGCTGGGACCCGAGGGGTATACTGTATGCCTCCAGCAAAGGCTTCAGCAGATACCATTGGGGAACAGGCTTTGACCCCATAGGTGATATCTTTTCCCTTCAAGGTTTAGTCATAGAACATCACTGGAACAGAACAATACATCCACACAGAGCAAACTTGGAACTAATATAAACTTTTTCTTGCAATTAATTTTCACACTTTAATCATTGTAAATACCTAAAGAGTTACATATGCCAAGTAAGAAAACATATAAGTGGCTACATGTGGTGTGATAGAACTTCAAGGCCCTAGGCATAGTTGTCTATAAAATTCTCATACAGCAATCATGTGAAAAGCAACATGAAAGCAAATAAGAAGAACCCGTCAAAGTCTAGAACTCTTGATTAGTTTGATTCCATAATAACCCAATGGATGAATTGCAAAAAGCAAGTGCATATTTACTATCTGGATGGCAGACTACACGAATAAACAAGGTATGCAAAGTAGTGTAATAGAACGCTGGGTCCTACCACCTTGGTGAAAACTTGCTGGGACCCGAGGGGTATATATTCCTCCAGCAAAGGCTTCAGCAGATACCATTGGGGAACAGGCTTTGACCCCATACGTGATATCTTTTCCCTTCAAGGTTTAGTCACAGAACATCACTGGAACAGAACAATACATCCACACAGAGCAAACTTGAACTAATATAAACTTCTTCTTAGGATTAATTTTCAAACTTTAATCGTTGTACATACCTAAAGAGTTACATATGCCAAGTAAGAAAACATAAGTGGCTACATGTGGTGTGATAGAACTTCAAGGCCCTAGGCATAGTTGTCTATAAAAATCTCATACAGCAATCATGTGAAAAGCAACATGAAAGCAAATAAGAAGAACCCGTCAAAGTCTAGAACTCTTGATTAGTTTGATTCCATGATAACCCAATGGATGAATTGCAAAGCAAGTGCATATTTATTATCCGGAGGGCAGGCTACACAAATAAACAAGGTATGCAAAGGGGCAAAATGGATCGCTGGGTCCTACCACCTTGGTGAAAACTTGCTGGGACCCGAGGGTTATATATGCCTCCAGCAAAGGCTTCAGCAGATACCATTGGGGAACAGGCTTCAGCAGATACCATTGGGGAACAGGCTTTGACCCCATAGGTGATATATTTTCCCTTCAAGATTTAGTAAAAGAAAATCACTGGAACAGAACAATACATCCACACAGAGCAAACTTGAACTAATATAAACTTCATCTTAGGATTAATTTTCACACTTTAATCATATATTGAACAGTGGTGTTGTAAATACCTAAAGAGTTACATATGCCAAGTAAGAAAACATATAAGTGGCTACATGTGGTGTGATAGAACTTCAAGGCCCTAGGCAAAGTTGTCTATACAATTCTCATACAGCAATCATGTGAAAAGCAACATGAAAGCAAATAAGAAGAACCCGTCAAAGTCTAGAACTCTTGATTAGTTTGATTCCATAATAACCCAATGGATGAATTGCAAAAAGCAAGTGCATATTTACTATCTGGATGACAGACTACACGAATAAACAAGGTATGCAAAGTAGTGTAATAGAACGCTTGGTCCTACCACCTTGGTGAAAACTTGCTGGGACCCGAGGGGTATATATTCCTCCAGCAAAGGCTTCAGCAGATACAATTGGGGAACAGGCTTTGACCCCATACGTGATATCTTTTCCCTTCCAGGTTTAGTCATAGAACATCACTGGAAAAGAACAACACATCCACACAGAGCAAACTTGAACTAATATAAACTTTTTCTAACAATTAATTTTCACACTTTAATCATATAGTGAACAGTGGTGTTGTAAATACCTAAAGAGTTACATATGCCAAGTAAGAAAACATATAAGTGGCTACATGTGGTGTGATAGAACTTCAAGGCCCTAGGCATAGTTGTCTATAAAAATCTCATACAGCAATCATGTGAAAAGCAACATGAAAGCAAATAAGAAGAACCCGTCAAAGTCTAGAACTCTTGATTAGTTTGATTCCATAATAACCAAATGGATGAATTGCAAAGCAAGTGCATATTTATTATCTGGAGGGCAGGCTACACGAATAAACAAGGTATGTAAAGGGGCAAAATGGATCGCTGGGTCCTACCACCTTGGTGAAAACTTGCTGGGACCCGAGGGGTATACTGTATGCCTCCAGCAAAGGCTTCAGCAGATACCATTGGGGAACAGGCTTTAGCAGATACCATTGGGGAACAGGCTTCAGCAGATACCATTGGGGAACAGGCTTTGACCCCATAGGTGATATATTTTCCCTTCAAGATTTAGTAAAAGAAAATCACTGGAACAGAACAATACATCCACACAGAGCAAACTTGAACTAATATAAACTTCATCTTAGGATTAATTTTCACACTTTAATCATATATTGAACAGTGGTGTTGTAAATACCTAAAGAGTTACATATGCCAAGTAAGAAAACATATAAGTGGCTACATGTGCTGTGACAGAACTTCAAGGCCCTAGGCAAAGTTGTCTATACAATTATCATACAGCAATCATGTGAAAAGCAACATGAAAGCAAATAAGAAGAACCTGTCAAAGTCTAGAACTCTTGATTAGTTTGATTCCATAATAACCCAATGGATGAATTGCAAAAAGCAAGTGCATATTTACTATCTGGATGACAGACTACACGAATAAACAAGGTATGCAAAGTAGTGTAATAGAACGCTTGGTCCTACCACATTGGTGAAAACTTGCTGGGACCCGAGGGGTATATATTCCTCCAGCAAAGGCTTCAGCAGATACCATTGGGGAACAGGCTTTGACCCCATACGTGATATCTTTTCCCTTCCAGGTTTAGTCATAGAACATCACTGGAACAGAACAATACATCCACACAGAGCAAACTTGAACTAATATAAACTTTTTCTAACAATTAATTTTCACACTTTAATCATATAGTGAACAGTGGTGTTGTAAATACCTAAAGAGTTACATATGCCAAGTAAGAAAACATATAAGTGGCTACATGTGGTGTGATAGAACTTCAAGGCCCTAGGCATAGTTGTCTATAAAAATCTCATACAGCAATCATGTGAAAAGCAACATGAAAGCAAATAAGAAGAACCCGTCAAAGTCTAGAACTCTTGATTAGTTTGATTCCATAATAACCAAATGGATGAATTGCAAAGCAAGTGCATATTTATTATCTGGAGGGCAGGCTACACGAATAAACAAGGTATGTAAAGGGGCAAAATGGATCGCTGGGTCCTACCACCTTGGTGAAAACTTGCTGGGACCCGAGGGGTATATATGCCTCCAGCAAAGGCTTCAGCAGATACCATTGGGGAACAGGCTTTAGCAGATACCATTGGGGAACAGGCTTCAGCAGATACCATTGGGGAACAGGCTTTGACCCCATAGGTGATATATTTTCCCTTCAAGATTTAGTAAAAGAAAATCACTGGAACAGAACAATACATCCACACAGAGCAAACTTGAACTAATATAAACTTCATCTTAGGATTAATTTTCACACTTTAATCATATATTGAACAGTGGTGTTGTAAATACCTAAAGAGTTACATATGCCAAGTAAGAAAACATATAAGTGGCTACATGTGCTGTGATAGAACTTCAAGGCCCTAGGCAAAGTTGTCTATACAATTATCATACAGCAATCATGTGAAAAGCAACATGAAAGCAAATAAGAAGAACCTGTCAAAGTCTAGAACTCTTGATTAGTTTGATTCCATAATAACCCAATGGATGAATTGCAAAAAGCAAGTGCATATTTACTATCTGGATGACAGACTACACGAATAAACAAGGTATGCAAAGTAGTGTAATAGAACGCTTGGTCCTACCACCTTGGTGAAAACTTGCTGGGACCCGAGGGGTATATATTCCTCCAGCAAAGGCTTCAGCAGATACCATTGGGGAACAGGCTTTGACCCCATACGTGATATCTTTTCCCTTCCAAGTTTAGTCATAGAACATCACTGGAACAGAACAATACATCCACACAGAGCAAACTTGAACTAATATAAACTTTTTCTAACAATTAATTTTCACACTTTAATCATATAGTGAACAGTGGTGTTGTAAATACCTAAAGTGTTACATATGCCAAGTAAGAAAACATATAAGTGGCTACATGTGGTGTGATAGAACTTCAAGGCCCTAGGCATAGTTGTCTATAAAAATCTCATACAGCAATCATGTGAAAAGCAACATGAAAGCAAATAAGAAGAACCCGTCAAAGTCTAGAACTCTTGATTAGTTTGATTCCATAATAACCAAATGGATGAATTGCAAAGCAAGTGCATATTTATTATCTGGAGGGCAGGCTACACGAATAAACAAGGTATGCAAAGTAGTGTAATAGAACGCTGGGTCCTACCACCTTGGTGAAAACTTGCTGGGACCCGAGGGGTATACTGTATGCCTCCAGCAAAGGCTTCAGCAGATACCATTGGGGAACAGGCTTTGACCCCATAGGTGATATCTTTTCCCTTCAAGGTTTAGTCACAGAACATCACTGGAACAGAACAATACATCCACACAGAGCAAACTTGAACTAATATAAACTTCTTCTTAGGATTAATTTTCAAACTTTAATCGTTGTACATACCTAAAGAGTTACATATGCCAAGTAAGAAAACATATAAGTGGCTACATGTGGTGTGATAGAACTTCAAGGCCCTAGGCATAGTTGTCTATAAAAATCTCATACAGCAATCATGTGAAAAGCAACATGAAAGCAAATAAGAAGAACCCGTCAAAGTCTAGAACTCTTGATTAGTTTGATTCCATGATAACCCAATGGATGAATTGCAAAGCAAGTGCATATTTATTATCTGGATGACAGACTACACGAATAAACAAGGTATGCAAAGTAGTGTAATAGAACGCTTGGTCCTACCACCTTGGTGAAAACTTGCTGGGACCCGAGGGGTATATATTCCTCCAGCAAAGGCTTCAGCAGATACCATTGGGGAACAGGCTTTGACCCCATAGGTGATATCTTTTCCCTTCCAGGTTTAGTCATAGAACATCACTGGAACAGAACAACACATCCACACAGAGCAAACTTGAACTAATATAAACTTTTTCTAACAATTAATTTTCACACTTTAATCATATAGTGAACAGTGGTGTTGTAAATACCTAAAGAGTTACATATGCCAAGTAAGAAAACATATAAGTGGCTACATGTGGTGTGATAGAACTTCAAGGCCCTAGGCATAGTTGTCTATAAAAATCTCATACAGCAATCATGTGAAAAGCAACATGAAAGCAAATAAGAAGAACCCGTCAAAGTCTAGAACTCTTGATTAGTTTGATTCCATAATAACCAAATGGATGAATTGCAAAGCAAGTGCATATTTATTATCTGGAGGGCAGGCTACACGAATAAACAAGGTATGTAAAGGGGCAAAATGGATCGCTGGGTCCTACCACCTTGGTGAAAACTTGCTGGGACCCGAGGGGTATACTGTATGCCTCCAGCAAAGGCTTCAGCAGATACCATTGGGGAACAGGCTTTGACCCCATAGGTGATATCTTTTCCCTTCAAGGTTTAGTCATAGAACATCACTGGAACAGAACAATACATCCACACAGAGCAAACTTGGAACTAATATAAACTTTTTCTTGCAATTAATTTTCACAGTTTAATCGTTGTAAATACCTAAAGAGTTACATATGCCAAGTAAGAAAACATATAAGTGGCTACATGTGGTGTGATAGAACTTCAAGGCCCTAGGCATAGTTGTCTATAAAATTCTCATACAGCAATCATGTGAAAAGCAACATGAAAGCAAATAAGAAGAACCCGTCAAAGTCTAGAACTCTTGATTAGTTTGATTCCATAATAACCCAATGGATGAATTGCAAAAAGCAAGTGCATATTTATTATCTGGATGGCAGACTACACGAATAAACAAGGTATGCAAAGTAGTGTAATAGAACGCTGGGTCCTACCACCTTGGTGAAAACTTGCTGGGACCCAAGGGGTATATATTCCTCCAGCAAAGGCTTCAGCAGTTACCATTGGGGAACAGGCTTTGACCCCATACGTGATATCTTTTCCCTTCAAGGTTTAGTCACAGAACATCACTGGAACAGAACAATACATCCACACAGAGCAAACTTATACTAATATAAACTTCTTCTTAGGATTAATTTTCAAACTTTAATCGTTGTACATACCTAAAGAGTTACATATGCCAAGTAAGAAAACATAAGTGGCTACATGTGGTGTGATAGAACTTCAAGGCCCTAGGCATAGTTGTCTATAAAAATCTCATACAGCAATCATGTGAAAAGCAACATGAAAGCAAATAAGAAGAACCCGTCAAAGTCTAGAACTCTTGATTAGTTTGATTCCATGATAACCCAATGGATGAATTGCAAAGCAAGTGCATATGTATTATCCGGAGGGCAGGCTACACGAATAAACAATGTATGCAAAGGGGCAAAATGGATCGCTGGGTCCTACCACCTTGGTGAAAACTTGCTGGGACCCGAGGGGTATATATGCCTCCAGCAAAGGCTTCAGCAGATACCATTGGGGAACAGGCTTCAGCAGATACCATTGGGGAACAGGCTTTGACCCCATAGGTGATATATTTTCCCTTCAAGATTTAGTAAAAGAAAATCACTGGAACAGAACAATACATCCACACAGAGCAAACTTGAACTAATATAAACTTCATCTTAGGATTAATTTTCACACTTTAATCATATATTGAACAGTGGTGTTGTAAATACCTAAAGAGTTACATATGCCAAGTAAGAAAACATATAAGTGGCTACATGTGGTGTGATAGAACTTCAAGGCCCTAGGCAAAGTTGTCTATACAATTCTCATACAGCAATCATGTGAAAAGCAACATGAAAGCAAATAAGAAGAACCCGTCAAAGTCTAGAACTCTTGATTAGTTTGATTCCATAATAACCCAATGGATGAATTGCAAAAAGCAAGTGCATATTTACTATCTGGATGACAGACTACACGAATAAACAAGGTATGCAAAGTAGTGTAATAGAACGCTTGGTCCTACCACCTTGGTGAAAACTTGCTGGGACCCGAGGGGTATATATTCCTTCAGCAAAGGCTTCAGCAGATACCATTGGGGAACAGGCTTTAGCAGATACCATTGGGGAACAGGCTTCAGCAGATACCATTGGAGAACAGGCTTTGACCCCATAGGTGATATATTTTCCCTTCAAGATTTAGTAAAAGAAAATCACTGGAACAGAACAATACATCCACACAGAGCAAACATGAACTAATATAAACTTCATCTTAGGATTAATTTTCACACTTTAATCATATATTGAACAGTGGTGTTGTAAATACCTAAAGAGTTACATATGCCAAGTAAGAAAACATATAAGTGGCTACATGTGGTGTGATAGAACTTCAAGGCCCTAGGCAAAGTTGTCTATACAATTCTCATACAGCAATCATGTGAAAAGCAACATGAAAGCAAATAAGAAGAACCCGTCAAAGTCTAGAACTCTTGATTAGTTTGATTCCATAATAACCCAATGGATGAATTGCAAAAAGCAAGTGCATATTTACTATCTGGATGACAGACTACACAAATAAACAAGGTATGCAAAGTAGTGTAATAGAACGCTTGGTCCTACCACCTTGGTGAAAACTTGCTGGGACCCGAGGGGTATATATTCCTCCAGCAAAGGCTTCAGCAGATACCATTGGGGAACAGGCTTTGACCCCATACGTGATATCTTTTCCCTTCCAGGTTTAGTCATAGAACATCACTGGAACAGAACAACACATCCACACAGAGCAAACTTGAACTAATATAAACTTTTTCTAACAATTAATTTTCACACTTTAATCATATAGTGAACAGTGGTGTTGTAAATACCTAAAGAGTTACATATGCCAAGTAAGAAAACATATAAGTGGCTACATGTGGTGTGATAGAACTTCAAGGCCCTAGGCATAGTTGTCTATAAAAATCTCATACAGCAATCATGTGAAAAGCAACATGAAAGCAAATAAGAAGAACCCGTCAAAGTCTAGAACTCTTGATTAGTTTGATTCCATAATAACCAAATGGATGAATTGCAAAGCAAGTGCATATTTATTATCTGGAGGGCAGGCTACACGAATAAACAAGGTATGTAAAGGGGCAAAATGGATCGCTGGGTCCTACCACCTTGGTGAAAACTTGCTGGGACCCGAGGGGTATATATGCCTCCAGCAAAGGCTTCAGCAGATACCATTGGGGAACAGGCTTTAGCAGATACCATTGGGGAACAGGCTTCAGCAGATACCATTGGGGAACAGGCTTTGACCCCATAGGTGATATATTTTCCCTTCAAGATATAGTAAAAGAAAATCACTGGAACAGAACAATACATCCACACAGAGCAAACTTGAACTAATATAAACTTCATCTTAGGATTAATTTTCACACTTTAATCATATATTGAACAGTGGTGTTGTAAATACCTAAAGAGTTACATATGCCTAGTAAGAAAACATATAAGTGGCTACATGTGGTGTGATAGAACTTCAAGGCCCTAGGCAAAGTTGTCTATACAATTCTCATACAGCAATCATGTGAAAAGCAACATGAAAGCAAATAAGAAGAACCCGTCAAAGTCTAGAACTCTTGATTAGTTTGATTCCATAATAACCCAATGGATGAATTGCAAAAAGCAAGTGCATATTTACTATCTGGATGACAGACTACACGAATAAACAAGGTATGCAAAGTAGTGTAATAGAACGCTTGGTCCTACCACCTTGGTGAAAACTTGCTGGGACCCGAGGGGTATATAATCCTCCAGCAAAGGCTTCAGCAGATACAATTGGGGAACAGGCTTTGACCCCATACGTGATATCTTTTCCCTTCCAGGTTTAGTCATAGAACATCACTGGAACAGAACAACACATCCACACAGAGCAAACTTGAACTAATATAAACTTTTTCTAACAATTAATTTTCACACTTTAATCATATAGTGAACAGTGGTGTTGTAAATACCTAAAGAGTTACATATGCCAAGTAAGAAAACATATAAGTGGCTACATGTGGTGTGATAGAACTTCAAGGCCCTAGGCATAGTTGTCTATAAAAATCTCATACAGCAATCATGTGAAAAGCAACATGAAAGCAAATAAGAAGAACCCGTCAAAGTCTAGAACTCTTGATTAGTTTGATTCCATAATAACCAAATGGATGAATTGCAAAGCAAGTGCATATTTATTATCTGGAGGGCAGGCTACACGAATAAACAAGGTATGTAAAGGGGCAAAATGGATCGCTGGGTCCTACCACCTTGGTGAAAACTTGCTGGGACCCGAGGGGTATATATGCCTCCAGCAAAGGCTTCAGCAGATACCATTGGGGAACAGGCTTTAGCAGATACCATTGGGGAACAGGCTTCAGCAGATACCATTGGGGAACAGGCTTTGACCCCATAGGTGATATATTTTCCCTTCAAGATTTAGTAAAAGAAAATCACTGGAACAGAACAATACATCCACACAGAGCAAACATGAACTAATATAAACTTCATCTTAGGATTAATTTTCACACTTTAATCATATATTGAACAGTGGTGTTGTAAATACCTAAAGAGTTACATATGCCAAGTAAGAAAACATATAAGTGGCTACATGTGGTGTGATAGAACTTCAAGGCCCTAGGCAAAGTTGTCTATACAATTCTCATACAGCAATCATGTGAAAAGCAACATGAAAGCAAATAAGAAGAACCCGTCAAAGTCTAGAACTCTTGATTAGTTTGATTCCATAATAACCCAATGGATGAATTGCAAAAAGCAAGTGCATATTTACTATCTGGATGACAGACTACACGAATAAACAAGGTATGCAAAGTAGTGTAATAGAACGCTTGGTCCTACCACCTTGGTGAAAACTTGCTGGGACCCGAGGGGTATATAATCCTCCAGCAAAGGCTTCAGCAGATACAATTGGGGAACAGGCTTTGACCCCATACGTGATATCTTTTCCCTTCCAGGTTTAGTCATAGAACATCACTGGAACAGAACAACACATCCACACAGAGCAAACTTGAACTAATATAAACTTTTTCTAACAATTAATTTTCACACTTTAATCATATAGTGAACAGTGGTGTTGTAAATACCTAAAGAGTTACATATGCCAAGTAAGAAAACATATAAGTGGCTACATGTGGTGTGATAGAACTTCAAGGCCCTAGGCATAGTTGTCTATAAAAATCTCATACAGCAATCATGTGAAAAGCAACATGAAAGCAAATAAGAAGAACCCGTCAAAGTCTAGAACTCTTGATTAGTTTGATTCCATAATAACCAAATGGATGAATTGCAAAGCAAGTGCATATTTATTATCTGGAGGGCAGGCTACACGAATAAACAAGGTATGTAAAGGGGCAAAATGGATCGCTGGGTCCTACCACCTTGGTGAAAACTTGCTGGGACCCGAGGGGTATATATGCCTCCAGCAAAGGCTTCAGCAGATACCATTGGGGAACAGGCTTTAGCAGATACCATTGGGGAACAGGCTTCAGCAGATACAATTGGGGAACAGGCTTTGACCCCATAGGTGATATATTTTCCCTTCAAGATTTAGTAAAAGAAAATCACTGGAACAGAACAATACATCCACACAGAGCAAACTTGAACTAATATAAACTTCATCTTAGGATTAATTTTCACACTTTAATCATATATTGAACAGTGGTGTTGTAAATACCTAAAGAGTTACATATGCCAAGTAAGAAAACATATAAGTGGCTACATGTGCTGTGATAGAACTTCAAGGCCCTAGGCAAAGTTGTCTATACAATTATCATACAGCAATCATGTGAAAAGCAACATGAAAGCAAATAAGAAGAACCTGTCAAAGTCTAGAACTCTTGATTAGTTTGATTCCATAATAACCCAATGGATGAATTGCAAAAAGCAAGTGCATATTTACTATCTGGATGACAGACTACACGAATAAACAAGGTATGCAAAGTAGTGTAATAGAACGCTTGGTCCTACCACCTTGGTGAAAACTTGCTGGGACCCGAGGGGTATATATTCCTTCAGCAAAGGCTTCAGCAGATACCATTGGGGAACAGGCTTTAGCAGATACCATTGGGGAACAGGCTTCAGCAGATACCATTGGGGAACAGGCTTTGACCCCATAGGTGATATATTTTCCCTTCAAGATTTAGTAAAAGAAAATCACTGGAACAGAACAATACATCCACACAGAGCAAACATGAACTAATATAAACTTCATCTTAGGATTAATTTTCACACTTTAATCATATATTGAACAGTGGTGTTGTAAATACCTAAAGAGTTACATATGCCAAGTAAGAAAACATATAAGTGGCTACATGTGGTTTGATAGAACTTCAAGGCCCTAGGCAAAGTTGTCTATACAATTCTCATACAGCAATCATGTGAAAAGCAACATGAAAGCAAATAAGAAGAACCCGTCAAAGTCTAGAACTCTTGACTAGTTTGATTCCATAATAACCCAATGGATGAATTGCAAAAAGCAAGTGCATATTTACTATCTGGATGACAGACTACACAAATAAACAAGGTATGCAAAGTAGTGTAATAGAACGCTTGGTCCTACCACCTTGGTGAAAACTTGCTGGGACCCGAGGGGTATATATTCCTCCAGCAAAGGCTTCAGCAGATACCATTGGGGAACAGGCTTTGACCCCATACGTGATATCTTTTCCCTTCCAGGTTTAGTCATAGAACATCACTGGAACAGAACAACACATCCACACAGAGCAAACTTGAACTAATATAAACTTTTTCTAACAATTAATTTTCACACTTTAATCATATAGTGAACAGTGGTGTTGTAAATACCTAAAGAGTTACATATGCCAAGTAAGAAAACATATAAGTGGCTACATGTGGTGTGATAGAACTTCAAGGCCCTAGGCATAGTTGTCTATAAAAATCTCATACAGCAATCATGTGAAAAGCAACATGAAAGCAAATAAGAAGAACCCGTCAAAGTCTAGAACTCTTGATTAGTTTGATTCCATAATAACCAAATGGATGAATTGCAAAGCAAGTGCATATTTATTATCTGGAGGGCAGGCTACACGAATAAACAAGGTATGTAAAGGGGCAAAATGGATCGCTGGGTCCTACCACCTTGGTGAAAACTTGCTGGGACCCGAGGGGTATATATGCCTCCAGCAAAGGCTTCAGCAGATACCATTGGGGAACAGGCTTTAGCAGATACCATTGGGGAACAGGCTTCAGCAGATACCATTGGGGAACAGGCTTTGACCCCATAGGTGATATATTTTCCCTTCAAGATATAGTAAAAGAAAATCACTGGAACAGAACAATACATCCACACAGAGCAAACTTGAACTAATATAAACTTCATCTTAGGATTAATTTTCACACTTTAATCATATATTGAACAGTGGTGTTGTAAATACCTAAAGAGTTACATATGCCAAGTAAGAAAACATATAAGTGGCTACATGTGGTGTGATAGAACTTCAAGGCCCTAGGCATAGTTGTCTATAAAAATCTCATACAGCAATCATGTGAAAAGCAACATGAAAGCAAATAAGAAGAACCCGTCAAAGTCTAGAACTCTTGATTAGTTTGATTCCATAATAACCAAATGGATGAATTGCAAAGCAAGTGCATATTTATTATCTGGAGGGCAGGCTACACGAATAAACAAGGTATGTAAAGGGGCAAAATGGATCGCTGGGTCCTACCACCTTGGTGAAAACTTGCTGGGACCCGAGGGGTATACTGTATGCCTCCAGCAAAGGCTTCAGCAGATACCATTGGGGAACAGGCTTTGACCCCATAGGTGATATCTTTTCCCTTCAAGGTTTAGTCATAGAACATCACTGGAACAGAACAATACATCCACACAGAGCAAACTTGGAACTAATATAAACTTTTTCTTGCAATTAATTTTCACACTTTAATCATTGTAAATACCTAAAGAGTTACATATGCCAAGTAAGAAAACATATAAGTGGCTACATGTGGTGTGATAGAACTTCAAGGCCCTAGGCATAGTTGTCTATAAAATTCTCATACAGAAATCATGTGAAAAGCAACATGAAAGCAAATAAGAAGAACCCGTCAAAGTCTAGAACTCTTGATTAGTTTGATTCCATAATAACCCAATGGATGAATTGCAAAAAGCAAGTGCATATTTACTATCTGGATGGCAGACTACACGAATAAACAAGGTATGCAAAGTAGTGTAATAGAACGCTGGGTCCTACCACCTTGGTGAAAACTTGCTGGGACCCGAGGGGTATATATTCCTCCAGCAAAGGCTTCAGCAGATACCATTGGGGAACAGGCTTTGACCCCATACGTGATATCTTTTCCCTTCAAGGTTTAGTCACAGAACATCACTGGAACAGAACAATACATCCACACAGAGCAAACTTGAACTAATATAAACTTCTTCTTAGGATTAATTTTCAAACTTTAATCGTTGTACATACCTAAAGAGTTACATATGCCAAGTAAGAAAACATAAGTGGCTACATGTGGTGTGATAGAACTTCAAGGCCCTAGGCATAGTTGTCTATAAAAATCTCATACAGCAATCATGTGAAAAGCAACATGAAAGCAAATAAGAAGAACCCGTCAAAGTCTAGAACTCTTGATTAGTTTGATTCCATGATAACCCAATGGATGAATTGCAAAGCAAGTGCATATTTATTATCCGGAGGGCAGGCTACACGAATAAACAAGGTATGCAAAGGGGCAAAATGGATCGCTGGGTCCTACCACCTTGGTGAAAACTTGCTGGGACCCGAGGGTTATATATGCCTCCAGCAAAGGCTTCAGCAGATACCATTGGGGAACAGGCTTTAGCAGATACCATTGGGGAACAGGCTTCAGCAGATACCATTGGGGAACAGGCTTTGACCCCATAGGTGATATATTTTCCCTTCAAGATTTAGTAAAAGAAAATCACTGGAACAGAACAATACATCCACACAGAGCAAACTTGAACTAATATAAACTTCATCTTAGGATTAATTTTCACACTTTAATCATATATTGAACAGTGGTGTTGTAAATACCTAAAGAGTTACATATGCCAAGTAAGAAAACATATAAGTGGCTACATGTGGTGTGATAGAACTTCAAGGCCCTAGGCAAAGTTGTCTATACAATTCTCATACAGCAATCATGTGAAAAGCAACATGAAAGCAAATAAGAAGAACCCGTCAAAGTCTAGAACTCTTGATTAGTTTGATTCCATAATAACCCAATGGATGAATTACAAAAAGCAAGTGCATATTTACTATCTGGATGACAGACTACACGAATAAACAAGGTATGCAAAGTAGTGTAATAGAACGCTTGGTCCTACCACCTTGGTGAAAACTTGCTGGGACCCGAGGGGTATATAATCCTCCAGCAAAGGCTTCAGCAGATACAATTGGGGAACAGGCTTTGACCCCATACGTGATATCTTTTCCCTTCCAGGTTTAGTCATAGAACATCACTGGAACAGAACAACACATCCACACAGAGCAAACTTGAACTAATATAAACTTTTTCTAACAATTAATTTTCACACTTTAATCATATAGTGAACAGTGGTGTTGTAAATACCTAAAGAGTTACATATGCCAAGTAAGAAAACATATAAGTGGCTACATGTGGTGTGATAGAACTTCAAGGCCCTAGGCATAGTTGTCTATAAAAATCTCATACAGCAATCATGTGAAAAGCAACATGAAAGCAAATAAGAAGAACCCGTCAAAGTCTAGAACTCTTGATTAGTTTGATTCCATAATAACCAAATGGATGAATTGCAAAGCAAGTGCATATTTATTATCTGGAGGGCAGGCTACACGAATAAACAAGGTATGTAAAGGGGCAAAATGGATCGCTGGGTCCTACCACCTTGGTGAAAACTTGCTGGGACCCGAGGGGTATATATGCCTCCAGCAAAGGCTTCAGCAGATACCATTGGGGAACAGGCTTTAGCAGATACCATTGGGGAACAGGCTTCAGCAGATACCATTGGGGAACAGGCTTTGACCCCATAGGTGATATATTTTCCCTTCAAGATTTAGTAAAAGAAAATCACTGGAACAGAACAATACATCCACACAGAGCAAACATGAACTAATATAAACTTCATCTTAGGATTAATTTTCACACTTTAATCATATATTGAACAGTGGTGTTGTAAATACCTAAAGAGTTACATATGCCAAGTAAGAAAACATATAAGTGGCTACATGTGGTTTGATAGAACTTCAAGGCCCTAGGCGAAGTTGTCTATACAATTCTCATACAGCAATCATGTGAAAAGCAACATGAAAGCAAATAAGAAGAACCCGTCAAAGTCTAGAACTCTTGATTAGTTTGATTCCATAATAACCCAATGGATGAATTGCAAAAAGCAAGTGCATATTTACTATCTGGATGACAGACTACACAAATAAACAAGGTATGCAAAGTAGTGTAATAGAACGCTTGGTCCTACCACCTTGGTGAAAACTTGCTGGGACCCGAGGGGTATATATTCCTCCAGCAAAGACTTCAGCAGATACCATTGGGGAACAGGCTTTGACCCCATACGTGATATCTTTTCCCTTCCAGGTTTAGTCATAGAACATCACTGGAACAGAACAACACATCCACACAGAGCAAACTTGAACTAATATAAACTTTTTCTAACAATTAATTTTCACACTTTAATCATATAGTGAACAGTGGTGTTGTAAATACCTAAAGAGTTACATATGCCAAGTAAGAAAACATATAAGTGGCTACATGTGGTGTGATAGAACTTCAAGGCCCTAGGCATAGTTGTCTATAAAAATCTCATACAGCAATCATGTGAAAAGCAACATGAAAGCAAATAAGAAGAACCCGTCAAAGTCTAGAACTCTTGATTAGTTTGATTCCATAATAACCAAATGGATGAATTGCAAAGCAAGTGCATATTTATTATCTGGAGGGCAGGCTACACGAATAAACAAGGTATGTAAAGGGGCAAAATGGATCGCTGGGTCCTACCACCTTGGTGAAAACTTGCTGGGACCCGAGGGGTATATATGCCTCCAGCAAAGGCTTCAGCAGATACCATTGGGGAACAGGCTTTAGCAGATACCATTGGGGAACAGGCTTCAGCAGATACCATTGGGGAACAGGCTTTGACCCCATAGGTGATATATTTTCCCTTCAAGATTTAGTAAAAGAAAATCACTGGAACAGAACAATACATCCACACAGAGCAAACATGAACTAATATAAACTTCATCTTAGGATTAATTTTCACACTTTAATCATATATTGAACAGTGGTGTTGTAAATACCTAAAGAGTTACATATGCCAAGTAAGAAAACATATAAGTGGCTACATGTGGTTTGATAGAACTTCAAGGCCCTAGGCAAAGTTGTCTATACAATTCTCATACAGCAATCATGTGAAAAGCAACATGAAAGCAAATAAGAAGAACCCGTCAAAGTCTAGAACTCTTGACTAGTTTGATTCCATAATAACCCAATGGATGAATTGCAAAAAGCAAGTGCATATTTACTATCTGGATGACAGACTACACAAATAAACAAGGTATGCAAAGTAGTGTAATAGAACGCTTGGTCCTACCACCTTGGTGAAAACTTGCTGGGACCCGAGGGGTATATATTCCTCCAGCAAAGGCTTCAGCAGATACCATTGGGGAACAGGCTTTGACCCCATACGTGATATCTTTTCCCTTCCAGGTTTAGTCATAGAACATCACTGGAACAGAACAACACATCCACACAGAGCAAACTTGAACTAATATAAACTTTTTCTAACAATTAATTTTCACACTTTAATCATATAGTGAACAGTGGTGTTGTAAATACCTAAAGAGTTACATATGCCAAGTAAGAAAACATATAAGTGGCTACATGTGGTGTGATAGAACTTCAAGGCCCTAGGCATAGTTGTCTATAAAAATCTCATACAGCAATCATGTGAAAAGCAACATGAAAGCAAATAAGAAGAACCCGTCAAAGTCTAGAACTCTTGATTAGTTTGATTCCATAATAACCAAATGGATGAATTGCAAAGCAAGTGCATATTTATTATCTGGAGGGCAGGCTACACGAATAAACAAGGTATGTAAAGGGGCAAAATGGATCGCTGGGTCCTACCACCTTGGTGAAAACTTGCTGGGACCCGAGGGGTATATATGCCTCCAGCAAAGGCTTCAGCAGATACCATTGGGGAACAGGCTTTAGCAGATACCATTGGGGAACAGGCTTCAGCAGATACCATTGGGGAACAGGCTTTGACCCCATAGGTGATATATTTTCCCTTCAAGATATAGTAAAAGAAAATCACTGGAACAGAACAATACATCCACACAGAGCAAACTTGAACTAATATAAACTTCATCTTAGGATTAATTTTCACACTTTAATCATATATTGAACAGTGGTGTTGTAAATACCTAAAGAGTTACATATGCCAAGTAAGAAAACATATAAGTGGCTACATGTGGTGTGATAGAACTTCAAGGCCCTAGGCATAGTTGTCTATAAAATTCTCATACAGAAATCATGTGAAAAGCAACATGAAAGCAAATAAGAAGAACCCGTCAAAGTCTAGAACTCTTGATTAGTTTGATTCCATAATAACCCAATGGATGAATTGCAAAAAGCAAGTGCATATTTACTATCTGGATGGCAGACTACACGAATAAACAAGGTATGCAAAGTAGTGTAATAGAACGCTGGGTCCTACCACCTTGGTGAAAACTTGCTGGGACCCGAGGGGTATATATTCCTCCAGCAAAGGCTTCAGCAGATACCATTGGGGAACAGGCTTTGACCCCATACGTGATATCTTTTCCCTTCAAGGTTTAGTCACAGAACATCACTGGAACAGAACAATACATCCACACAGAGCAAACTTGAACTAATATAAACTTCTTCTTAGGATTAATTTTCAAACTTTAATCGTTGTACATACCTAAAGAGTTACATATGCCAAGTAAGAAAACATAAGTGGCTACATGTGGTGTGATAGAACTTCAAGGCCCTAGGCATAGTTGTCTATAAAAATCTCATACAGCAATCATGTGAAAAGCAACATGAAAGCAAATAAGAAGAACCCGTCAAAGTCTAGAACTCTTGATTAGTTTGATTCCATGATAACCCAATGGATGAATTGCAAAGCAAGTGCATATTTATTATCCGGAGGGCAGGCTACACGAATAAACAAGGTATGCAAAGGGGCAAAATGGATCGCTGGGTCCTACCACCTTGGTGAAAACTTGCTGGGACCCGAGGGTTATATATGCCTCCAGCAAAGGCTTCAGCAGATACCATTGGGGAACAGGCTTTAGCAGATACCATTGGGGAACAGGCTTCAGCAGATACCATTGGGGAACAGGCTTTGACCCCATAGGTGATATATTTTCCCTTCAAGATTTAGTAAAAGAAAATCACTGGAACAGAACAATACATCCACACAGAGCAAACTTGAACTAATATAAACTTCATCTTAGGATTAATTTTCACACTTTAATCATATATTGAACAGTGGTGTTGTAAATACCTAAAGAGTTACATATGCCAAGTAAGAAAACATATAAGTGGCTACATGTGGTGTGATAGAACTTCAAGGCCCTAGGCAAAGTTGTCTATAAAATTCTCATACAGCAATCATGTGAAAAGCAACATGAAAGCAAATAAGAAGAACCCGTCAAAGTCTAGAACTCTTGATTAGTTTGATTCCATGATAACCCAATGGATGAATTGCAAAGCAAGTGCATATTTATTATCCGGAGGGCAGGCTACACGAATAAACAAGGTATGCAAAGTAGTGTAATAGAACGCTGGGTCCTACCACCTTGGTGAAAACTTGCTGGGACCCGAGGGGTATATATTCCTCCAGCAAAGGCTTCAGCAGTTACCATTGGGGAACAGGCTTTGACCCCATACGTGATATCTTTTCCCTTCAAGGTTTAGTCACAGAACATCACTGGAACAGAACAATACATCCACACAGAGCAAACTTGAACTAATATAAACTTCTTCTTAGGATTAATTTTCAAACTTTAATCGTTGTACATACCTAAAGAGTTACATATGCCAAGTAAGAAAACATAAGTGGCTACATGTGGTGTGATAGAACTTCAAGGCCCTAGGCATAGTTGTCTATAAAAATCTCATACAGCAATCATGTGAAAAGCAACATGAAAGCAAATAAGAAGAACCCGTCAAAGTCTAGAACTCTTGATTAGTTTGATTCCATAATAACCCAATGGATGAATTGCAAAAAGCAAGTGCATATTTACTATCTGGATGGCAGACTACACGAATAAACAAGGTATGCAAAGTAGTGTAATAGAACGCTGGGTCCTACCACATTGGTGAAAACTTGCTGGGACCCGAGGGGTATATATTCCTCCAGCAAAGGCTTCAGCAGATACCATTGGGGAACAGGCTTTGACCCCATAGGTGATATCTTTTCCCTTCAAGGTTTAGTCACAGAACATCACTGGAACAGAACAATACATCCACACAGAGCAAACTTGAACTAATATAAACTTCTTCTTAGGATTAATTTTCAAACTTTAATCGTTGTACATACCTAAAGAGTTACATATGCCAAGTAAGAAAACATAAGTGGCTACATGTGGTGTGATAGAACTTCAAGGCCCTAGGCATAGTTGTCTATAAAAATCTCATACAGCAATCATATGAAAAGCAACATGAAAGCAAATAAGAAGAACCCGTCAAAGTCTAGAACTCTTGATTAGTTTGATTCCATAATAACCAAATGGATGAATTGCAAAGCAAGTGCATATTTATTATCTGGAGGGCAGGCTACACGAATAAACAAGGTATGTAAAGGGGCAAAATGGATCGCTGGGTCCTACCACCTTGGTGAAAACTTGCTGGGACCCGAGGGGTATATATGCCTCCAGCAAAGGCTTCAGCAGATACCATTGGGGAACAGGCTTTAGCAGATACCATTGGGGAACAGGCTTCAGCAGATACCATTGGGGAACAGGCTTTGACCCCATAGGTGATATCTTTTCCCTTCAAGGTTTAGTCATAGAACATCACTGGAACAGAACAATACATCCACACAGAGCAAACTTGAACTAATATAAACTTCATCTTAGGATTAATTTTCACACTTTAATCATATATTGAACAGTGGTGTTGTAAATACCTAAAGAGTTACATATGCCAAGTAAGAAAACATAAGTGGCTACATGTGGTGTGATAGAACTTCAAGGCCCTAGGCAAAGTTGTCTGTAAAATTCTCATACAGCAATCATGTGAAAAGCAACATGAAAGCAAATAAGAAGAACCCGTCAAAGTCTAGAACTCTTGATTAGTTTGATTCCATAATAACCCAATGGATGAATTGCAAAAAGCAAGTGCATATTTACTATCTGGATGACAGACTACACGAATAAACAAGGTATGCAAAGTAGTGTAATAGAACGCTTGGTCCTACCACCTTGGTGAAAACTTGCTGGGACCCGAGGGGTATATATTCCTCCAGCAAAGGCTTCAGCAGATACTATTGGGGAACAGGCTTTGACCCCATACGTGATATCTTTTCCCTTCCAGGTTTAGTCATAGAACATCACTGGAACAGAACAATACATCCACACAGAGCAAACTTGAACTAATATAAACTTTTTCTAACAATTAATTTTCACACTTTAATCATATAGTGAACAGTGGTGTTGTAAACACCTAAAGAGTTACATATGCCAAGTAAGAAAACATATAAGTGGCTACATGTGGTGTGATAGAACTTCAAGGCCCTAGGCATAGTTGTCTATAAAAATCTCATACAGCAATCATGTGAAAAGCAACATGAAAGCAAATAAGAAGAACCCGTCAAAGTCTAGAACTCTTGATTAGTTTGATTCCATAATAACCAAATGGATGAATTGCAAAGCAAGTGCATATTTATTATCTGGAGGGCAGGCTACACGAATAAACAAGGTATGTAAAGGGGCAAAATGGATCGCTGGGTCCTACCACCTTGGTGAAAACTTGCTGGGACCCGAGGGGTATACTGTATGCCTCCAGCAAAGGCTTCAGCAGATACCATTGGGGAACAGGCTTTGACCCCATAGGTGATATCTTTTCCCTTCAAGGTTTAGTCATAGAACATCACTGGAACAGAACAATACATCCACACAGAGCAAACTTGGAACTAATATAAACTTTTTCTTGCAATTAATTTTCACACTTTAATCGTTGTAAATACCTAAAGAGTTACATATGCCAAGTAAGAAAACATATAAGTGGCTACATGTGGTGTGATAGAACTTCAAGGCCCTAGGCATAGTTGTCTATAAAATTCTCATACAGCAATCATGTGAAAAGCAACATGAAAGCAAATAAGAAGAACCCGTCAAAGTCTAGAACTCTTGATTAGTTTGATTCCATAATAACCCAATGGATGAATTGCAAAAAGCAAGTGCATATTTACTATCTGGATGGCAGACTACACGAATAAACAAGGTATGCAAAGTAGTGTAATAGAACGCTGTGTCCTACCACCTTGGTGAAAACTTGCTGGGACCCGAGGGGTATATATGCCTCCAGCAAAGGCTTCAGCAGATACCATTGGGGAACAGGCTTTAGCAGATACCATTGGGGAACAGGCTTCAGCAGATACCATTGGGGAACAGGCTTTGACCCCATAGGTGATATATTTTCCCTTCAAGATTTAGTAAAAGAAAATCACTGGAACAGAACAATACATCCACACAGAGCAAACTTGAACTAATATAAACTTCATCTTAGGATTAATTTTCACACTTTAATCATATATTGAACAGTGGTGTTGTAAATACCTAAAGAGTTACATATGCCAAGTAAGAAAACATAGAAGTGGCTAAATGTGGTGTGATAGAACTTCAAGGCCCTAGGCAAAGTTGTCTATAAAATTCTCATACAGCAATCATGTGAAAAGCAACATGAAAGCAAATAAGAAGAACCCGTCAAAGTCTAGAACTCTTGATTAGTTTGATTCCATAATAACCCAATGGATGAATTTGAAAAAGCAAGTGCATATTTACTATCTGGATGACAGACTACACGAATAAACAAGGTATGCAAAGTAGTGTAATAGAACGCTTGGTCCTACCACCTTGGTGAAAACTTGCTGGGACCCGAGGGGTATATATTCCTCCAGCAAAGGCTTCAGCAGATACCATTGGGGAACAGGCTTTGACCCCATACGTGATATCTTTTCCCTTCCAGGTTTAGTCATAGAACATCACTGGAACAGAACAATACATCCACACAGAGCAAACTTGAACTAATATAAACTTTTTCTAACAATTAATTTTCACACTTTAATCATATAGTGAACAGTGGTGTTGTAAATACCTAAAGAGTTACATATGCCAAGTAAGAAAACATATAAGTGGCTACATGTGGTGTGATAGAACTTCAAGGCCCTAGGCATAGTTGTCTATAAAAATCTCATACAGCAATCATGTGAAAAGCAACATGAAAGCAAATAAGAAGAACCCGTCAAAGTCTAGAACTCTTGATTAGTTTGATTCCATAATAACCAAATGGATGAATTGCAAAGCAAGTGCATATTTATTATCTGGAGGGCAGGCTACACGAATAAACAAGGTATGTAAAGGGGCAAAATGGATCGCTGGGTCCTACCACCTTGGTGAAAACTTGCTGGGACCCGAGGGGTATATATGCCTCCAGCAAAGGCTTCAGCAGATACCATTGGGGAACAGGCTTTAGCAGATACCATTGGGGAACAGGCTTCAGCAGATACCATTGGGGAACAGGCTTTGACCCCATAGGTGATATATTTTCCCTTCAAGATTTAGTAAAAGAAAATCACTGGAACAGAACAATACATCCACACAGAGCAAACTTGAACTAATATAAACTTCATCTTAGGATTAATTTTCACACTTTAATCATATATTGAACAGTGGTGTTGTAAATACCTAAAGAGTTACATATGCCAAGTAAGAAAACATAGAAGTGGCTACATGTGGTGTGATAGAACTTCAAGGCCCTAGGCATAGTTGTCTATAAAATTCTCATACAGCAATCATGTGAAAAGCAACATGAAAGCAAATAAGAAGAACCCGTCAAAGTCTAGAACTCTTGATTAGTTTGATTCCATAATAACCCAATGGATGAATTGCAAAAAGCAAGTGCATATTTACTATCTGGATGACAGACTACACGAATAAACAAGGTATGCAAAGTAGTGTAATAGAACGCTGGGTCCTACCACCTTGGTGAAAACTTGCTGGGACCCGAGGGGTATATATTCCTCCAGCAAAGGCTTCAGCAGATACCATTGGGGAACAGGCTTTATTAGATACCATTGGGGAAAAGGCTTCAGCAGATACCATTGGGGAACAGGCTTTGACCCCATAGGTGATATATTTTCCCTTCAAGATTAAGTAAAAGAAAATCACTGGAACAGAACAATACATCCACACAGAGCAAACTTGAACTAATATAAACTTCATCTTAGGATTTATTTTCACACTTTAATCATATATTAAACAGTGGTGTTGTAAATACCTAAAGAGTTACATATGCCAAGTAAGAAAACATAAGTGGCTACATGTGGTGTGATAGAACTTCAAGGCCCTAGGCAAAGTTGTCTATAAAATTCTCATACAGCAATCATGTGAAAAGCAACATGAAAGCAAATAAGAAGAACCCGTCAAAGTCTAGAACTCTTGATTAGTTTGATTCCATAATAACCCAATGGATGAATTGCAAAAAGCAAGTGCATATTTACTATCTGGATGACAGACTACACGAATAAACAAGGTATGCAAAGTAGTGTAATAGAACGCTTGGTCCTACCACCTTGGTGAAAACTTGCTGGGACCCGAGGGGTATATATTCCTCCAGCAAAGGCTTCAGCAGATACCATTGGGGAACAGGCTTTGACCCCATACGTGATATCTTTTCCCTTCCAGGTTTAGTCATAGAACATCACTGGAACAGAACAATACATCCACACAGAGCAAACTTGAACTAATATAAACTTTTTCTAACAATTAATTTTCACACTTTAATCATATAGTGAACAGTGGTGTTGTAAATACCTAAAGAGTTACATATGCCAAGTAAGAAAACATATAAGTGGCTACATGTGGTGTGATAGAACTTCAAGGCCCTAGGCATAGTTGTCTATAAAAATCTCATACAGCAATCATGTGAAAAGCAACATGAAAGCAAATAAGAAGAACCCGTCAAAGTCTAGAACTCTTGATTAGTTTGATTCCATAATAACCAAATGGATGAATTGCAAAGCAAGTGCATATTTATTATCTGGAGGGCAGGCTACACGAATAAACAAGGTATGTAAAGGGGCAAAATGGATCGCTGGGTCCTACCACCTTGGTGAAAACTTGCTGGGACCCGAGGGGTATATATGCCTCCAGCAAAGGCTTCAGCAGATACCATTGGGGAACAGGCTTTAGCAGATACCATTGGGGAACAGGCTTCAGCAGATACCATTGGGGAACAGGCTTTGACCCCATAGGTGATATATTTTCCCTTCAAGATTTAGTAAAAGAAAATCACTGGAACAGAACAATACATCCACACAGAGCAAACTTGAACTAATATAAACTTCATCTTAGGATTAATTTTCACACTTTAATCATATATTGAACAGTGGTGTTGTAAATACCTAAAGAGTTACATATGCCAAGTAAGAAAACATAGAAGTGGCTACATGTGGTGTGATAGAACTTCAAGGCCCTAGGCAAAGTTGTCTATAAAATTCTCATACAGCAATCATGTGAAAAGCAACATGAAAGCAAATAAGAAGAACCCGTCAAAGTCTAGAACTCTTGATTAGTTTGATTCCATAATAACCCAATGGATGAATTGCAAAAAGCAAGTGCATATTTACTATCTGGATGACAGACTACACGAATAAACAAGGTATGCAAAGTAGTGTAATAGAACGCTTGGTCCTACCACCTTGGTGAAAACTTGCTGGGACCCGAGGGGTATATATTCCTCCAGCAAAGGCTTCAGCAGATACCATTGGGGAACAGGCTTTGACCCCATACGTGATATCTTTTCCCTTCCAGGTTTAGTCATAGAACATCACTGGAACAGAACAACACATCCACACAGAGCAAACTTGAACTAATATAAACTTTTTCTAACAATTAATTTTCACACTTTAATCATATAGTGAACAGTGGTGTTGTAAATACCTAAAGAGTTACATATGCCAAGTAAGAAAACATATAAGTGGCTACATGTGGTGTGATAGAACTTCAAGGCCCTAGGCATAGTTGTCTATAAAAATCTCATACAGCAATCATGTGAAAAGCAACATGAAAGCAAATAAGAAGAACCCGTCAAAGTCTAGAACTCTTGATTAGTTTGATTCCATAATAACCAAATGGATGAATTGCAAAGCAAGTGCATATTTATTATCTGGAGGGCAGGCTACACGAATAAACAAGGTATGTAAAGGGGCAAAATGGATCGCTGGGTCCTACCACCTTGGTGAAAACTTGCTGGGACCCGAGGGGTATATATGCCTCCAGCAAAGGCTTCAGCAGATACCATTGGGGAACAGGCTTTAGCAGATACCATTGGGGAACAGGCTTCAGCAGATACCATTGGGGAACAGGCTTTGACCCCATAGGTGATATATTTTCCCTTCAAGATATAGTAAAAGAAAATCACTGGAACAGAACAATACATCCACACAGAGCAAACTTGAACTAATATAAACTTCATCTTAGGATTAATTTTCACACTTTAATCATATATTGAACAGTGGTGTTGTAAATACCTAAAGAGTTACATATGCCAAGTAAGAAAACATATAAGTGGCTACATGTGGTGTGATAGAACTTCAAGGCCCTAGGCATAGTTGTCTATAAAATTCTCATACAGAAATCATGTGAAAAGCAACATGAAAGCAAATAAGAAGAACCCGTCAAAGTCTAGAACTCTTGATTAGTTTGATTCCATAATAACCCAATGGATGAATTGCAAAAAGCAAGTGCATATTTACTATCTGGATGGCAGACTACACGAATAAACAAGGTATGCAAAGTAGTGTAATAGAACGCTGGGTCCTACCACCTTGGTGAAAACTTGCTGGGACCCGAGGGGTATATATTCCTCCAGCAAAGGCTTCAGCAGATACCATTGGGGAACAGGCTTTGACCCCATACGTGATATCTTTTCCCTTCAAGGTTTAGTCACAGAACATCACTGGAACAGAACAATACATCCACACAGAGCAAACTTGAACTAATATAAACTTCTTCTTAGGATTAATTTTCAAACTTTAATCGTTGTACATACCTAAAGAGTTACATATGCCAAGTAAGAAAACATAAGTGGCTACATGTGGTGTGATAGAACTTCAAGGCCCTAGGCATAGTTGTCTATAAAAATCTCATACAGCAATCATGTGAAAAGCAACATGAAAGCAAATAAGAAGAACCCGTCAAAGTCTAGAACTCTTGATTAGTTTGATTCCATGATAACCCAATGGATGAATTGCAAAGCAAGTGCATATTTATTATCCGGAGGGCAGGCTACACGAATAAACAAGGTATGCAAAGGGGCAAAATGGATCGCTGGGTCCTACCACCTTGGTGAAAACTTGCTGGGACCCGAGGGTTATATATGCCTCCAGCAAAGGCTTCAGCAGATACCATTGGGGAACAGGCTTTAGCAGATACCATTGGGGAACAGGCTTCAGCAGATACCATTGGGGAACAGGCTTTGACCCCATAGGTGATATATTTTCCCTTCAAGATTTAGTAAAAGAAAATCACTGGAACAGAACAATACATCCACACAGAGCAAACTTGAACTAATATAAACTTCATCTTAGGATTAATTTTCACACTTTAATCATATATTGAACAGTGGTGTTGTAAATACCTAAAGAGTTACATATGCCAAGTAAGAAAACATATAAGTGGCTACATGTGGTGTGATAGAACTTCAAGGCCCTAGGCAAAGTTGTCTATAAAATTCTCATACAGCAATCATGTGAAAAGCAACATGAAAGCAAATAAGAAGAACCCGTCAAAGTCTAGAACTCTTGATTAGTTTGATTCCATGATAACCCAATGGATGAATTGCAAAGCAAGTGCATATTTATTATCCGGAGGGCAGGCTACACGAATAAACAAGGTATGCAAAGTAGTGTAATAGAACGCTGGGTCCTACCACCTTGGTGAAAACTTGCTGGGACCCGAGGGGTATATATTCCTCCAGCAAAGGCTTCAGCAGTTACCATTGGGGAACAGGCTTTGACCCCATACGTGATATCTTTTCCCTTCAAGGTTTAGTCACAGAACATCACTGGAACAGAACAATACATCCACACAGAGCAAACTTGAACTAATATAAACTTCTTCTTAGGATTAATTTTCAAACTTTAATCGTTGTACATACCTAAAGAGTTACATATGCCAAGTAAGAAAACATAAGTGGCTACATGTGGTGTGATAGAACTTCAAGGCCCTAGGCATAGTTGTCTATAAAAATCTCATACAGCAATCATGTGAAAAGCAACATGAAAGCAAATAAGAAGAACCCGTCAAAGTCTAGAACTCTTGATTAGTTTGATTCCATAATAACCCAATGGATGAATTGCAAAAAGCAAGTGCATATTTACTATCTGGATGGCAGACTACACGAATAAACAAGGTATGCAAAGTAGTGTAATAGAACGCTGGGTCCTACCACATTGGTGAAAACTTGCTGGGACCCGAGGGGTATATATTCCTCCAGCAAAGGCTTCAGCAGATACCATTGGGGAACAGGCTTTGACCCCATAGGTGATATCTTTTCCCTTCAAGGTTTAGTCACAGAACATCACTGGAACAGAACAATACATCCACACAGAGCAAACTTGAACTAATATAAACTTCTTCTTAGGATTAATTTTCAAACTTTAATCGTTGTACATACCTAAAGAGTTACATATGCCAAGTAAGAAAACATAAGTGGCTACATGTGGTGTGATAGAACTTCAAGGCCCTAGGCATAGTTGTCTATAAAAATCTCATACAGCAATCATATGAAAAGCAACATGAAAGCAAATAAGAAGAACCCGTCAAAGTCTAGAACTCTTGATTAGTTTGATTCCATAATAACCAAATGGATGAATTGCAAAGCAAGTGCATATTTATTATCTGGAGGGCAGGCTACACGAATAAACAAGGTATGTAAAGGGGCAAAATGGATCGCTGGGTCCTACCACCTTGGTGAAAACTTGCTGGGACCCGAGGGGTATATATGCCTCCAGCAAAGGCTTCAGCAGATACCATTGGGGAACAGGCTTTAGCAGATACCATTGGGGAACAGGCTTCAGCAGATACCATTGGGGAACAGGCTTTGACCCCATAGGTGATATCTTTTCCCTTCAAGGTTTAGTCATAGAACATCACTGGAACAGAACAATACATCCACACAGAGCAAACTTGAACTAATATAAACTTCATCTTAGGATTAATTTTCACACTTTAATCATATATTGAACAGTGGTGTTGTAAATACCTAAAGAGTTACATATGCCAAGTAAGAAAACATAAGTGGCTACATGTGGTGTGATAGAACTTCAAGGCCCTAGGCAAAGTTGTCTGTAAAATTCTCATACAGCAATCATGTGAAAAGCAACATGAAAGCAAATAAGAAGAACCCGTCAAAGTCTAGAACTCTTGATTAGTTTGATTCCATAATAACCCAATGGATGAATTGCAAAAAGCAAGTGCATATTTACTATCTGGATGACAGACTACACGAATAAACAAGGTATGCAAAGTAGTGTAATAGAACGCTTGGTCCTACCACCTTGGTGAAAACTTGCTGGGACCCGAGGGGTATATATTCCTCCAGCAAAGGCTTCAGCAGATACTATTGGGGAACAGGCTTTGACCCCATACGTGATATCTTTTCCCTTCCAGGTTTAGTCATAGAACATCACTGGAACAGAACAATACATCCACACAGAGCAAACTTGAACTAATATAAACTTTTTCTAACAATTAATTTTCACACTTTAATCATATAGTGAACAGTGGTGTTGTAAACACCTAAAGAGTTACATATGCCAAGTAAGAAAACATATAAGTGGCTACATGTGGTGTGATAGAACTTCAAGGCCCTAGGCATAGTTGTCTATAAAAATCTCATACAGCAATCATGTGAAAAGCAACATGAAAGCAAATAAGAAGAACCCGTCAAAGTCTAGAACTCTTGATTAGTTTGATTCCATAATAACCAAATGGATGAATTGCAAAGCAAGTGCATATTTATTATCTGGAGGGCAGGCTACACGAATAAACAAGGTATGTAAAGGGGCAAAATGGATCGCTGGGTCCTACCACCTTGGTGAAAACTTGCTGGGACCCGAGGGGTATACTGTATGCCTCCAGCAAAGGCTTCAGCAGATACCATTGGGGAACAGGCTTTGACCCCATAGGTGATATCTTTTCCCTTCAAGGTTTAGTCATAGAACATCACTGGAACAGAACAATACATCCACACAGAGCAAACTTGGAACTAATATAAACTTTTTCTTGCAATTAATTTTCACACTTTAATCGTTGTAAATACCTAAAGAGTTACATATGCCAAGTAAGAAAACATATAAGTGGCTACATGTGGTGTGATAGAACTTCAAGGCCCTAGGCATAGTTGTCTATAAAATTCTCATACAGCAATCATGTGAAAAGCAACATGAAAGCAAATAAGAAGAACCCGTCAAAGTCTAGAACTCTTGATTAGTTTGATTCCATAATAACCCAATGGATGAATTGCAAAAAGCAAGTGCATATTTACTATCTGGATGGCAGACTACACGAATAAACAAGGTATGCAAAGTAGTGTAATAGAACGCTGTGTCCTACCACCTTGGTGAAAACTTGCTGGGACCCGAGGGGTATATATGCCTCCAGCAAAGGCTTCAGCAGATACCATTGGGGAACAGGCTTTAGCAGATACCATTGGGGAACAGGCTTCAGCAGATACCATTGGGGAACAGGCTTTGACCCCATAGGTGATATATTTTCCCTTCAAGATTTAGTAAAAGAAAATCACTGGAACAGAACAATACATCCACACAGAGCAAACTTGAACTAATATAAACTTCATCTTAGGATTAATTTTCACACTTTAATCATATATTGAACAGTGGTGTTGTAAATACCTAAAGAGTTACATATGCCAAGTAAGAAAACATAGAAGTGGCTAAATGTGGTGTGATAGAACTTCAAGGCCCTAGGCAAAGTTGTCTATAAAATTCTCATACAGCAATCATGTGAAAAGCAACATGAAAGCAAATAAGAAGAACCCGTCAAAGTCTAGAACTCTTGATTAGTTTGATTCCATAATAACCCAATGGATGAATTTGAAAAAGCAAGTGCATATTTACTATCTGGATGACAGACTACACGAATAAACAAGGTATGCAAAGTAGTGTAATAGAACGCTTGGTCCTACCACCTTGGTGAAAACTTGCTGGGACCCGAGGGGTATATATTCCTCCAGCAAAGGCTTCAGCAGATACCATTGGGGAACAGGCTTTGACCCCATACGTGATATCTTTTCCCTTCCAGGTTTAGTCATAGAACATCACTGGAACAGAACAATACATCCACACAGAGCAAACTTGAACTAATATAAACTTTTTCTAACAATTAATTTTCACACTTTAATCATATAGTGAACAGTGGTGTTGTAAATACCTAAAGAGTTACATATGCCAAGTAAGAAAACATATAAGTGGCTACATGTGGTGTGATAGAACTTCAAGGCCCTAGGCATAGTTGTCTATAAAAATCTCATACAGCAATCATGTGAAAAGCAACATGAAAGCAAATAAGAAGAACCCGTCAAAGTCTAGAACTCTTGATTAGTTTGATTCCATAATAACCAAATGGATGAATTGCAAAGCAAGTGCATATTTATTATCTGGAGGGCAGGCTACACGAATAAACAAGGTATGTAAAGGGGCAAAATGGATCGCTGGGTCCTACCACCTTGGTGAAAACTTGCTGGGACCCGAGGGGTATACTGTATGCCTCCAGCAAAGGCTTCAGCAGATACCATTGGGGAACAGGCTTTGACCCCATAGGTGATATCTTTTCCCTTCAAGGTTTAGTCATAGAACATCACTGGAACAGAACAATACATCCACACAGAGCAAACTTGGAACTAATATAAACTTTTTCTTGCAATTAATTTTCACACTTTAATCGTTGTAAATACCTAAAGAGTTACATATGCCAAGTAAGAAAACATATAAGTGGCTACATGTGGTGTGATAGAACTTCAAGGCCCTAGGCATAGTTGTCTATAAAATTCTCATACAGCAATCATGTGAAAAGCAACATGAAAGCAAATAAGAAGAACCCGTCAAAGTCTAGAACTCTTGATTAGTTTGATTCCATAATAACCCAATGGATGAATTGCAAAAAGCAAGTGCATATTTACTATCTGGATGGCAGACTACACGAATAAACAAGGTATGCAAAGTAGTGTAATAGAACGCTGTGTCCTACCACCTTGGTGAAAACTTGCTGGGACCCGAGGGGTATATATGCCTCCAGCAAAGGCTTCAGCAGATACCATTGGGGAACAGGCTTTAGCAGATACCATTGGGGAACAGGCTTCAGCAGATACCATTGGGGAACAGGCTTTGACCCCATAGGTGATATATTTTCCCTTCAAGATTTAGTAAAAGAAAATCACTGGAACAGAACAATACATCCACACAGAGCAAACTTGAACTAATATAAACTTCATCTTAGGATTAATTTTCACACTTTAATCATATATTGAACAGTGGTGTTGTAAATACCTAAAGAGTTACATATGCCAAGTAAGAAAACATAGAAGTGGCTAAATGTGGTGTGATAGAACTTCAAGGCCCTAGGCAAAGTTGTCTATAAAATTCTCATACAGCAATCATGTGAAAAGCAACATGAAAGCAAATAAGAAGAACCCGTCAAAGTCTAGAACTCTTGATTAGTTTGATTCCATAATAACCCAATGGATGAATTTGAAAAAGCAAGTGCATATTTACTATCTGGATGACAGACTACACGAATAAACAAGGTATGCAAAGTAGTGTAATAGAACGCTTGGTCCTACCACCTTGGTGAAAACTTGCTGGGACCCGAGGGGTATATATTCCTCCAGCAAAGGCTTCAGCAGATACCATTGGGGAACAGGCTTTGACCCCATACGTGATATCTTTTCCCTTCCAGGTTTAGTCATAGAACATCACTGGAACAGAACAATACATCCACACAGAGCAAACTTGAACTAATATAAACTTTTTCTAACAATTAATTTTCACACTTTAATCATATAGTGAACAGTGGTGTTGTAAATACCTAAAGAGTTACATATGCCAAGTAAGAAAACATATAAGTGGCTACATGTGGTGTGATAGAACTTCAAGGCCCTAGGCATAGTTGTCTATAAAAATCTCATACAGCAATCATGTGAAAAGCAACATGAAAGCAAATAAGAAGAACCCGTCAAAGTCTAGAACTCTTGATTAGTTTGATTCCATAATAACCAAATGGATGAATTGCAAAGCAAGTGCATATTTATTATCTGGAGGGCAGGCTACACGAATAAACAAGGTATGTAAAGGGGCAAAATGGATCGCTGGGTCCTACCACCTTGGTGAAAACTTGCTGGGACCCGAGGGGTATATATGCCTCCAGCAAAGGCTTCAGCAGATACCATTGGGGAACAGGCTTTAGCAGATACCATTGGGGAACAGGCTTCAGCAGATACCATTGGGGAACAGGCTTTGACCCCATAGGTGATATATTTTCCCTTCAAGATTTAGTAAAAGAAAATCACTGGAACAGAACAATACATCCACACAGAGCAAACTTGAACTAATATAAACTTCATCTTAGGATTAATTTTCACACTTTAATCATATATTGAACAGTGGTGTTGTAAATACCTAAAGAGTTACATATGCCAAGTAAGAAAACATAGAAGTGGCTACATGTGGTGTGATAGAACTTCAAGGCCCTAGGCATAGTTGTCTATAAAATTCTCATACAGCAATCATGTGAAAAGCAACATGAAAGCAAATAAGAAGAACCCGTCAAAGTCTAGAACTCTTGATTAGTTTGATTCCATAATAACCCAATGGATGAATTGCAAAAAGCAAGTGCATATTTACTATCTGGATGACAGACTACACGAATAAACAAGGTATGCAAAGTAGTGTAATAGAACGCTGGGTCCTACCACCTTGGTGAAAACTTGCTGGGACCCGAGGGGTATATATTCCTCCAGCAAAGGCTTCAGCAGATACCATTGGGGAACAGGCTTTATTAGATACCATTGGGGAAAAGGCTTCAGCAGATACCATTGGGGAACAGGCTTTGACCCCATAGGTGATATATTTTCCCTTCAAGATTAAGTAAAAGAAAATCACTGGAACAGAACAATACATCCACACAGAGCAAACTTGAACTAATATAAACTTCATCTTAGGATTTATTTTCACACTTTAATCATATATTAAACAGTGGTGTTGTAAATACCTAAAGAGTTACATATGCCAAGTAAGAAAACATAAGTGGCTACATGTGGTGTGATAGAACTTCAAGGCCCTAGGCAAAGTTGTCTATAAAATTCTCATACAGCAATCATGTGAAAAGCAACATGAAAGCAAATAAGAAGAACCCGTCAAAGTCTAGAACTCTTGATTAGTTTGATTCCATAATAACCCAATGGATGAATTGCAAAAAGCAAGTGCATATTTACTATCTGGATGACAGACTACACGAATAAACAAGGTATGCAAAGTAGTGTAATAGAACGCTTGGTCCTACCACCTTGGTGAAAACTTGCTGGGACCCGAGGGGTATATATTCCTCCAGCAAAGGCTTCAGCAGATACCATTGGGGAACAGGCTTTGACCCCATACGTGATATCTTTTCCCTTCCAGGTTTAGTCATAGAACATCACTGGAACAGAACAATACATCCACACAGAGCAAACTTGAACTAATATAAACTTTTTCTAACAATTAATTTTCACACTTTAATCATATAGTGAACAGTGGTGTTGTAAATACCTAAAGAGTTACATATGCCAAGTAAGAAAACATATAAGTGGCTACATGTGGTGTGATAGAACTTCAAGGCCCTAGGCATAGTTGTCTATAAAAATCTCATACAGCAATCATGTGAAAAGCAACATGAAAGCAAATAAGAAGAACCCGTCAAAGTCTAGAACTCTTGATTAGTTTGATTCCATAATAACCAAATGGATGAATTGCAAAGCAAGTGCATATTTATTATCTGGAGGGCAGGCTACACGAATAAACAAGGTATGTAAAGGGGCAAAATGGATCGCTGGGTCCTACCACCTTGGTGAAAACTTGCTGGGACCCGAGGGGTATATATGCCTCCAGCAAAGGCTTCAGCAGATACCATTGGGGAACAGGCTTTAGCAGATACCATTGGGGAACAGGCTTCAGCAGATACCATTGGGGAACAGGCTTTGACCCCATAGGTGATATATTTTCCCTTCAAGATTTAGTAAAAGAAAATCACTGGAACAGAACAATACATCCACACAGAGCAAACTTGAACTAATATAAACTTCATCTTAGGATTAATTTTCACACTTTAATCATATATTGAACAGTGGTGTTGTAAATACCTAAAGAGTTACATATGCCAAGTAAGAAAACATAGAAGTGGCTACATGTGGTGTGATAGAACTTCAAGGCCCTAGGCAAAGTTGTCTATAAAATTCTCATACAGCAATCATGTGAAAAGCAACATGAAAGCAAATAAGAAGAACCCGTCAAAGTCTAGAACTCTTGATTAGTTTGATTCCATAATAACCCAATGGATGAATTGCAAAAAGCAAGTGCATATTTACTATCTGGATGACAGACTACACGAATAAACAAGGTATGCAAAGTAGTGTAATAGAACGCTTGGTCCTACCACCTTGGTGAAAACTTGCTGGGACCCGAGGGGTATATATTCCTCCAGCAAAGGCTTCAGCAGATACCATTGGGGAACAGGCTTTGACCCCATACGTGATATCTTTTCCCTTCCAGGTTTAGTCATAGAACATCACTGGAACAGAACAATACATCCACACAGAGCAAACTTGAACTAATATAAACTTTTTCTAACAATTAATTTTCACACTTTAATCATATAGTGAACAGTGGTGTTGTAAACACCTAAAGAGTTACATATGCCAAGTAAGAAAACATATAAGTGGCTACATGTGGTGTGATAGAACTTCAAGGCCCTAGGCATAGTTGTCTATAAAAATCTCATACAGCAATCATGTGAAAAGCAACATGAAAGCAAATAAGAAGAACCCGTCAAAGTCTAGAACTCTTGATTAGTTTGATTCCATAATAACCAAATGGATGAATTGCAAAGCAAGTGCATATTTATTATCTGGAGGGCAGGCTACACGAATAAACAAGGTATGTAAAGGGGCAAAATGGATCGCTGGGTCCTACCACCTTGGTGAAAACTTGCTGGGACCCGAGGGGTATATATGCCTCCAGCAAAGGCTTCAGCAGATACCATTGGGGAACAGGCTTTAGCAGATACCATTGGGGAACAGGCTTCAGCAGATACCATTGGGGAACAGGCTTTGACCCCATAGGTGATATATTTTCCCTTCAAGATTTAGTAAAAGAAAATCACTGGAACAGAACAATACATCCACACAGAGCAAACTTGAACTAATATAAACTTCATCTTAGGATTAATTTTCACACTTTAATCATATATTGAACAGTGGTGTTGTAAATACCTAAAGAGTTACATATGCCAAGTAAGAAAACATATAAGTGGCTACATGTGGTGTGATAGAACTTCAAGGCCCTAGGCATAGTTGTCTATAAAAATCTCATACAGCAATCATGTGAAAAGCAACATGAAAGCAAATAAGAAGAACCCGTCAAAGTCTAGAACTCTTGATTAGTTTGATTCCATAATAACCAAATGGATGAATTGCAAAGCAAGTGCATATTTATTATCTGGAGGGCAGGCTACACGAATAAACAAGGTATGTAAAGGGGCAAAATGGATCGCTGGGTCCTACCACCTTGGTGAAAACTTGCTGGGACCCGAGGGGTATACTGTATGCCTCCAGCAAAGGCTTCAGCAGATACCATTGGGGAACAGGCTTTGACCCCATAGGTGATATCTTTTCCCTTCAAGGTTTAGTCATAGAACATCACTGGAACAGAACAATACATCCACACAGAGCAAACTTGGAACTAATATAAACTTTTTCTTGCAATTAATTTTCACACTTTAATCGTTGTAAATACCTAAAGAGTTACATTTGCCAAGTAAGAAAACATATAAGTGGCTACATGTGGTGTGATAGAACTTCAAGGCCCTAGGCATAGTTGTCTATAAAATTCTCATACAGCAATCATGTGAAAAGCAACATGAAAGCAAATAAGAAGAACCCGTCAAAGTCTAGAACTCTTGATTAGTTTGATTCCATAATAACCCAATGGATGAATTGCAAAAAGCAAGTGCATATTTACTATCTGGATGGCAGACTACACGAATAAACAAGGTATGCAAAGTAGTGTAATAGAACGCTGGGTCCTACCACCTTGGTGAAAACTTGCTGGGACCCGAGGGGTATATATTCCTCCAGCAAAGGCTTCAGCAGATACCATTGGGGAACAGGCTTTATTAGATACCATTGGGGAAAAGGCTTCAGCAGATACCATTGGGGAACAGGCTTTGACCCCATAGGTGATATCTTTTCCCTTCAAGGTTTAGTCATAGAACATCACTGGAACAGAACAATACATCCACACAGAGCAAACTTGGAACTAATATAAACTTTTTCTTGCAATTAATTTTCACACTTTAATCATTGTAAATACCTAAAGAGTTACATATGCCAAGTAAGAAAACATATAAGTGGCTACATGTGGTGTGATAGAACTTCAAGGCCCTAGGCATAGTTGTCTATAAAATTCTCATACAGAAATCATGTGAAAAGCAACATGAAAGCAAATAAGAAGAACCCGTCAAAGTCTAGAACTCTTGATTAGTTTGATTCCATAATAACCAAATGGATGAATTGCAAAGCAAGTGCATATTTATTATCTGGAGGGCAGGCTACACGAATAAACAAGGTATGTAAAGGGGCAAAATGGATCGCTGGGTCCTACCACCTTGGTGAAAACTTGCTGGGACCCGAGGGGTATATATTCCTCCAGCAAAGGCTTCAGCAGATACCATTGGGGAACAGGCTTTGACCCCATACGTGATATCTTTTCCCTTCAAGGTTTAGTCACAGAACATCACTGGAACAGAACAATACATCCACACAGAGCAAACTTGAACTAATATAAACTTCTTCTTAGGATTAATTTTCAAACTTTAATCGTTGTACATACCTAAAGAGTTACATATGCCAAGTAAGAAAACATAAGTGGCTACATGTGGTGTGATAGAACTTCAAGAACCCGTCAAAGTCTAGAACTCTTGATTAGTTTGATTCCATAATAACCCAATGGATGAATTGCAAAAAGCAAGTGCATATTTACTATCTGGATGGCAGACTACACGAATAAACAAGGTATGCAAAGTAGTGTAATAGAACGCTTGGTCCTACCACCTTGGTGAAAACTTGCTGGGACCCGAGGGGTATATATTCCTCCAGCAAAGGCTTCAGCAGATACCATTGGGGAACAGGCTTTGACCCCATACGTGATATCTTTTCCCTTCCAGGTTTAGTCATAGAACATCACTGGAACAGAACAATACATCCACACAGAGCAAACTTGAACTAATATAAACTTCTTCTTAGGATTAATTTTCAAACTTTAATCGTTGTACATACCTAAAGAGTTACATATGCCAAGTAAGAAAACATAAGTGGCTACATGTGGTGTGATAGAACTTCAAGGCCCTAGGCATAGTTGTCTATAAAAATCTCATACAGCAATCATGTGAAAAGCAACATGAAAGCAAATAAGAAGAACCCGTCAAAGTCTAGAACTCTTGATTAGTTTGATTCCATGATAACCCAATGGATGAATTGCAAAGCAAGTGCATATTTATTATCCGGAGGGCAGGCTACACGAATAAACAAGGTATGCAAAGGGGCAAAATGGATCGCTGGGTCCTACCACCTTGGTGAAAACTTGCTGGGACCCGAGGGGTATATATGCCTCCAGCAAAGGCTTCAGCAGATACCATTGGGGAACAGGCTTTAGCAGATACTATTGGGGAACAGGCTTCAGCAGATACCATTGGGGAACAGGCTTTGACCCCATAGGTGATATATTTTCCCTTCAAGATTTAGTAAAAGAAAATCACTGGAACAGAACAATACATCCACACAGAGCAAACTTGAACTAATATAAACTTCATCTTAGGATTAATTTTCACACTTTAATCATATATTGAACAGTGGTGTTGTAAATACCTAAAGAGTTACATATGCCAAGTAAGAAAACATATAAGTGGCTACATGTGGTGTGATAGAACTTCAAGGCCCTAGGCAAAGTTGTCTATAAAATTCTCATACAGCAATCATGTGAAAAGCAACATGAAAGCAAATAAGAAGAACCCGTCAAAGTCTAGAACTCTTGATTAGTTTGATTCCATAATAACCCAATGGATGAATTGCAAAAAGCAAGTGCATATTTACTATCTGGATGACAGACTACACGAATAAACAAGGTATGCAAAGTAGTGTAATAGAACGCTTGGTCCTACCACCTTGGTGAAAACTTGCTGGGACCCGAGGGGTATATATTCCTCCAGCAAAGGCTTCAGCAGATACCATTGGGAAACAGGCTTTGACCCCATACGTGATATCTTTTCCCTTCCAGGTTTAGTCATAGAACATCACTGGAACAGAACAATACATCCACACAGAGCAAACTTGAACTAATATAAACTTTTTCTAACAATTAATTTTCACACTTTAATCATATAGTGAACAGTGGTGTTGTAAATACCTAAAGAGTTACATATGCCAAGTAAGAAAACATATAAGTGGCTACATGTGGTGTGATAGAACTTCAAGGCCCTAGGCATAGTTGTCTATAAAAATCTCATACAGCAATCATGTGAAAAGCAACATGAAAGCAAATAAGAAGAACCCGTCAAAGTCTAGAACTCTTGATTAGTTTGATTCCATAATAACCAAATGGATGAATTGCAAAGCAAGTGCATATTTATTATCTGGAGGGCAGGCTACACGAATAAACAAGGTATGTAAAGGGGCAAAATGGATCGCTGGGTCCTACCACCTTGGTGAAAACTTGCTGGGACCCGAGGGGTATATATGCCTCCAGCAAAGGCTTCAGCAGATACCATTGGGGAACAGGCTTTAGCAGATACCATTGGGGAACAGGCTTCAGCAGATACCATTGGGGAACAGGCTTTGACCCCATAGGTGATATATTTTCCCTTCAAGATTTAGTAAAAGAAAATCACTGGAACAGAACAATACATCCACACAGAGCAAACTTGAACTAATATAAACTTCATCTTAGGATTCATTTTCACACTTTAATCATATATTGAACAGTGGTGTTGTAAATACCTAAAGAGTTACATATGCCAAGTAAGAAAACATAGAAGTGGCTACATGTGGTGTGATAGAACTTCAAGGCCCTAGGCAAAGTTGTCTATAAAATTCTCATACAGCAATCATGTGAAAAGCAACATGAAAGCAAATAAGAAGAACCCGTCAAAGTCTAGAACTCTTGATTAGTTTGATTCCATAATAACCCAATGGATGAATTGCAAAAAGCAAGTGCATATTTACTATCTGGATGACAGACTACACGAATAAACAAGGTATGCAAAGTAGTGTAATAGAACGCTTGGTCCTACCACCTTGGTGAAAACTTGCTTGGACCCGAGGGGTATACTGTATGCCTCCAGCAAAGGCTTCAGGAGATACCATTGGGGAACAGGCTTTGACCCCATAGGTGATATCTTTTCCCTTCAAGGTTTAGTCATAGAACATCACTGGAACAGAACAATACATCCACACAGAGCAAACTTGGAACTAATATAAACTTTTTCTTGCAATTAATTTTCACACTTTAATTGTTGTAAATACCTAAAGAGTTACATATGCCAAGTAAGAAAACATATAAGTGGCTACATGTGGTGTGATAGAACTTCAAGGCCCTAGGCATAGTTGTCTATAAAATTCTCATACAGCAATCATGTGAAAAGCAACATGAAAGCAAATAAGAAGAACCCGTCAAAGTCTAGAACTCTTGATTAGTTTGATTCCATAATAACCCAATGGATGAATTGCAAAAAGCAAGTGCATATTTACTATCTGGATGGCAGACTACACGAATAAACAAGGTATGCAAAGTAGTGTAATAGAACGCTGTGTCCTACCACCTTGGTGAAAACTTGCTGGGACCCGAGGGGTATATATTCCTCCAGCAAAGGCTTCAGCAGATACCATTGGGGAACAGGCTTTGACCCCATACGTGATATCTTTTCCCTTCAAGGTTTAGTCACAGAACATCACTGGAACAGAACAATACATCCACACAGAGCAAACTTGAACTAATATAAACTTCTTCTTAGGATTAATTTTCAAACTTTAATCGTTGTACATACCTAAAGAGTTACATGTGCCAAGTAAGAAAACATAAGTGGCTACATGTGGTGTGATAGAACTTCAAGGCCCTAGGCATAGTTGTCTATAAAAATCTCATACAGCAATCATGTGAAAAGCAACATGAAAGCAAATAAGAAGAACCCGTCAAAGTCTAGAACTCTTGATTAGTTTGATTCCATGATAACCCAATGGATGAATTGCAAAGCAAGTGCATATTTATTATCCAGAGGGCAGGCTACACGAATAAACAAGGTATGCAAAGGGGCAAAATGGATCGCTGGGTCCTACCACCTTGGTGAAAACTTGCTGGGACCCGAGGGGTATATATGCCTCCAGCAAAGGCTTCAGCAGATACCATTGGGGAACAGGCTTTATTAGATACCATTGGGGAACAGGCTTCAGCAGATACCATTGGGGAACAGGCTTTGACCCCATAGGTGATATATTTTCCCTTCAAGATTTAGTAAAAGAAAATCACTGGAACAGAACAATACATCCACACAGAGCAAACTTGAACTAATATAAACTTCATCTTAGGATTAATTTTCACACTTTAATCATATATTGAACAGTGGTGTTGTAAATACCTAAAGAGTTACATATGCCAAGTAAGAAAACATAGAAGTGGCTACATGTGGTGTGATAGAACTTCAAGGCCCTAGGCAAAGTTGTCTATAAAATTCTCATACAGCAATCATGTGAAAAGCAACATGAAAGCAAATAAGAAGAACCCGTCAAAGTCTAGAACTCTTGATTAGTTTGATTCCATAATAACCCAATGGATGAATTGCAAAAAGCAAGTGCATATTTACTATCTGGATGACAGACTACACGAATAAACAAGGTATGCAAAGTAGTGTAATAGAACGCTTGGTCCTACCACCTTGGTGAAAACTTGCTGGGACCCGAGGGGTATATATTCCTCCAGCAAAGGCTTCAGCAGATACCATTGGGGAACAGGCTTTGACCGCATACGTGATATCTTTTCCCTTCCAGGTTTAGTCATAGAACATCACTGGAACAGAACAATACATCCACACAGAGCAAACTTGAACTAATATAAACTTCATCTTAGGATTAATTTTCACACTTTAATCATATATTGAACAGTGGTGTTGTAAATACCTAAAGAGTTACATATGCCAAGTAAGAAAACATAGAAGTGGCTACATGTGGTGTGATAGAACTTCAAGGCCCTAGGCAAAGTTGTCTATAAAATTCTCATACAGCAATCATGTGAAAAGCAACATGAAAGCAAATAAGAAGAACCCGTCAAAGTCTAGAACTCTTGATTAGTTTGATTCCATAATAACCAAATGGATGAATTGCAAAGCAAGTGCATATTTATTATCTGGAGGGCAGGCTACACGAATAAACAAGGTATGTAAAGGGGCAAAATGGATCGCTGGGTCCTACCACCTTGGTGAAAACTTGCTGGGACCCGAGGGGTATACTGTATGCCTCCAGCAAAGGCTTCAGCAGATACCATTGAAGAACAGGCTTTGACCCCATAGGTGATATCTTTTCCCTTCAAGGTTTAGTCATAGAACATCACTGGAACAGAACAATACATCCACACAGAGCAAACTTGGAACTAATATAAACTTTTTCTTGCAATTAATTTTCACACTTTAATCGTTGTAAATACCTAAAGAGTTACATATGCCAAGTAAGAAAACATATAAGTGGCTACATGTGGTGTGATAGAACTTCAAGGCCCTAGGCATAGTTGTCTATAAAATTCTCATACAGCAATCATGTGAAAAGCAACATGAAAGCAAATAAGAAGAACCCGTCAAAGTCTAGAACTCTTGATTAGTTTGATTCCATAATAACCCAATGGATGAATTGCAAAAAGCAAGTGCATATTTACTATCTGGATGGCAGACTACACGAATAAACAAGGTATGCAAAGTAGTGTAATAGAACGCTGGGTCCTACCACATTGGTGAAAACTTGCTGGGACCCGAGGGGTATATATTCCTCCAGCAAAGGCTTCAGCAGATACCATTGGGGAACAGGCTTTGACCCCATACGTGATATCTTTTCCCTTCAAGGTTTAGTCACAGAACATCACTGGAACAGAACAATACATCCACACAGAGCAAACTTGAACTAATATAAACTTCTTCTTAGGATTAATTTTCAAACTTTAATCGTTGTACATACCTAAAGAGTTACATATGCCAAGTAAGAAAACATAAGTGGCTACATGTGGTGTGATAGAACTTCAAGGCCCTAGGCATAGTTGTCTATAAAAATCTCATACAGCAATCATATGAAAAGCAACATGAAAGCAAATAAGAAGAACCCGTCAAAGTCTAGAACTCTTGATTAGTTTGATTCCATAATAACCAAATGGATGAATTGCAAAGCAAGTGCATATTTATTATCTGGAGGGCAGGCTACACGAATAAACAAGGTATGTAAAGGGGCAAAATGGATCGCTGGGTCCTACCACCTTGGTGAAAACTTGCTGGGACCCGAGGGGTATATATGCCTCCAGCAAAGGCTTCAGCAGATACCATTGGGGAACAGGCTTTAGCAGATACCATTGGGGAACAGGCTTCAGCAGATACCATTGGGGAACAGGCTTTGACCCCATAGGTGATATATTTTCCCTTCAAGATTTAGTAAAAGAAAATCACTGGAACAGAACAATACATCCACACAGAGCAAACTTGAACTAATATAAACTTCATCTTAGGATTAATTTTCACACTTTAATCATATATTAAACAGTGGTGTTGTAAATACCTAAAGAGTTACATATGCCAAGTAAGAAAACATAAGTGGCTACATGTGGTGTGATAGAACTTCAAGGCCCTAGGCAAAGTTGTCTATAAAATTCTCATACAGCAATCATGTGAAAAGCAACATGAAAGCAAATAAGAAGAACCCGTCAAAGTCTAGAACTCTTGATTAGTTTGATTCCATAATAACCCAATGGATGAATTGCAAAAAGCAAGTGCATATTTACTATCTGGATGACAGACTACACGAATAAACAAGGTATGCAAAGTAGTGTAATAGAACGCTTGGTCCTACCACCTTGGTGAAAACTTGCTGGGACCCGAGGGGTATATATTCCTCCAGCAAAGGCTTCAGCAGATACCATTGGGGAACAGGCTTTGACCCCATACGTGATATCTTTTCCCTTCCAGGTTTAGTCATAGAACATCACTGGAACAGAACAATACATCCACACAGAGCAAACTTGAACTAATATAAACTTTTTCTAACAATTAATTTTCACACTTTAATCATATAGTGAACAGTGGTGTTGTAAACACCTAAAGAGTTACATATGCCAAGTAAGAAAACATATAAGTGGCTACATGTGGTGTGATAGAACTTCAAGGCCCTAGGCATAGTTGTCTATAAAAATCTCATACAGCAATCATGTGAAAAGCAACATGAAAGCAAATAAGAAGAACCCGTCAAAGTCTAGAACTCTTGATTAGTTTGATTCCATAATAACCAAATGGATGAATTGCAAAGCAAGTGCATATTTATTATCTGGAGGGCAGGCTACACGAATAAACAAGGTATGTAAAGGGGCAAAATGGATCGCTGGGTCCTACCACCTTGGTGAAAACTTGCTGGGACCCGAGGGGTATACTGTATGCCTCCAGCAAAGGCTTCAGCAGATACCATTGGGGAACAGGCTTTGACCCCATAGGTGATATCTTTTCCCTTCAAGGTTTAGTCATAGAACATCACTGGAAAAGAACAATACATCCACACAGAGCAAACTTGGAACTAATATAAACTTTTTCTTGCAATTAATTTTCACACTTTAATCGTTGTAAATACCTAAAGAGTTACATATGCCAAGTAAGAAAACATATAAGTGGCTACATGTGGTGTGATAGAACTTCAAGGCCCTAGGCATAGTTGTCTATAAAATTCTCATACAGCAATCATGTGAAAAGCAACATGAAAGCAAATAAGAAGAACCCGTCAAAGTCTAGAACTCTTGATTAGTTTGATTCCATAATAACCCAATGGATGAATTGCAAAAAGCAAGTGCATATTTACTATCTGGATGGCAGACTACACGAATAAACAAGGTATGCAAAGTAGTGTAATAGAACGCTGTGTCCTACCACCTTGGTGAAAACTTGCTGGGACCCGAGGGGTATATATTCCTCCAGCAAAGGCTTCAGCAGATACCATTGGGGAACAGGCTTTGACCCCATACGTGATATCTTTTCCCTTCAAGGTTTAGTCACAGAACATCACTGGAACAGAACAATACATCCACACAGAGCAAACTTGAACTAATATAAACTTCTTCTTAGGATTAATTTTCAAACTTTAATCGTTGTACATACCTAAAGAGTTACATGTGCCAAGTAAGAAAACATAAGTGGCTACATGTGGTGTGATAGAACTTCAAGGCCCTAGGCATAGTTGTCTATAAAAATCTCATACAGCAATCATGTGAAAAGCAACATGAAAGCAAATAAGAAGAACCCGTCAAAGTCTAGAACTCTTGATTAGTTTGATTCCATGATAACCCAATGGATGAATTGCAAAGCAAGTGCATATTTATTATCCAGAGGGCAGGCTACACGAATAAACAAGGTATGCAAAGGGGCAAAATGGATCGCTGGGTCCTACCACCTTGGTGAAAACTTGCTGGGACCCGAGGGGTATATATGCCTCCAGCAAAGGCTTCAGCAGATACCATTGGGGAACAGGCTTTATTAGATACCATTGGGGAACAGGCTTCAGCAGATACCATTGGGGAACAGGCTTTGACCCCATAGGTGATATATTTTCCCTTCAAGATTTAGTAAAAGAAAATCACTGGAACAGAACAATACATCCACACAGAGCAAACTTGAACTAATATAAACTTCATCTTAGGATTAATTTTCACACTTTAATCATATATTGAACAGTGGTGTTGTAAATACCTAAAGAGTTACATATGCCAAGTAAGAAAACATATAAGTGGCTACATGTGGTGTGATAGAACTTCAAGGCCCTAGGCAAAGTTGTCTATAAAATTCTCATACAGCAATCATGTGAAAAGCAACATGAAAGCAAATAAGAAGAACCCGTCAAAGTCTAGAACTCTTGATTAGTTTGATTCCATAATAACCCAATGGATGAATTGCAAAAAGCAAGTGCATATTTACTATCTGGATGACAGACTACACGAATAAACAAGGTATGCAAAGTAGTGTAATAGAACGCTTGGTCCTACCACCTTGGTGAAAACTTGCTGGGACCCGAGGGGTATATATTCCTCCAGCAAAGGCTTCAGCAGATACCATTGGGGAACAGGCTTTGACCCCATACGTGATATCTTTTCCCTTCCAGGTTTAGTCATAGAACATCACTGGAACAGAACAATACATCCACACAGAGCAAACTTGAACTAATATAAACTTTTTCTAACAATTAATTTTCACACTTTAATCATATAGTGAACAGTGGTGTTGTAAACACCTAAAGAGTTACATATGCCAAGTAAGAAAACATATAAGTGGCTACATGTGGTGTGATAGAACTTCAAGGCCCTAGGCATAGTTGTCTATAAAAATCTCATACAGCAATCATGTGAAAAGCAACATGAAAGCAAATAAGAAGAACCCGTCAAAGTCTAGAACTCTTGATTAGTTTGATTCCATAATAACCAAATGGATGAATTGCAAAGCAAGTGCATATTTATTATCTGGAGGGCAGGCTACACGAATAAACAAGGTATGTAAAGGGGCAAAATGGATCGCTGGGTCCTACCACCTTGGTGAAAACTTGCTGGGACCCGAGGGGTATACTGTATGCCTCCAGCAAAGGCTTCAGCAGATACCATTGGGGAACAGGCTTTGACCCCATAGGTGATATCTTTTCCCTTCAAGGTTTAGTCATAGAACATCACTGGAACAGAACAATACATCCACACAGAGCAAACTTGGAACTAATATAAACTTTTTCTTGCAATTAATTTTCACACTTTAATCGTTGTAAATACCTAAAGAGTTACATATGCCAAGTAAGAAAACATATAAGTGGCTACATGTGGTGTGATAGAACTTCAAGGCCCTAGGCATAGTTGTCTATAAAATTCTCATACAGCAATCATGTGAAAAGCAACATGAAAGCAAATAAGAAGAACCCGTCAAAGTCTAGAACTCTTGATTAGTTTGATTCCATAATAACCCAATGGATGAATTGCAAAAAGCAAGTGCATATTTACTATCTGGATGGCAGACTACACGAATAAACAAGGTATGCAAAGTAGTGTAATAGAACGCTGGGTCCTACCACATTGGTGAAAACTTGCTGGGACCCGAGGGGTATATATTCCTCCAGCAAAGGCTTCAGCAGATACCATTGGGGAACAGGCTTTGACCCCATAGGTGATATCGTTTCCCTTCAAGGTTTAGTCACAGAACATCACTGGAACAGAACAATACATCCACACAGAGCAAACTTGAACTAATATAAACTTCTTCTTAGGATTAATTTTCAAACTTTAATCATTGTACATACCTAAAGAGTTACATATGCCAAGTAAGAAAACATGAGTGGCTACATGTGGTGTGATAGAACTTCAAGGCCCTAGGCATAGTTGTCTATAAAAATCTCATACAGCAATCATGTGAAAAGCAACATGAAAGCAAATAAGAAGAACCCGTCAAAGTCTAGAACTCTTGATTAGTTTGATTCCATAATAACCAAATGGATGAATTGCAAAGCAAGTGCATATTTATTATCTGGAGGGCAGGCTACACGAATAAACAAGGTATGTAAAGGGGCAAAATGGATCGCTGGGTCCTACCACCTTGGTGAAAACTTGCTGGGACCCGAGGGGTATATATGCCTCCAGCAAAGGCTTCAGCAGATACCATTGGGGAACAGGCTTTAGCAGATACCATTGGGGAACAGGCTTCAGCAGATACCATTGGGGAACAGGCTTTGACCCCATAGGTGATATATTTTCCCTTCAAGATTTAGTAAAAGAAAATCACTGGAACAGAACAATACATCCACACAGAGCAAACTTGAACTAATATAAACTTCATCTTAGGATTAATTTTCACACTTTAATCATATATTGAACAGTGGTGTTGTAAATACCTAAAGAGTTACATATGCCAAGTAAGAAAACATATAAGTGGCTACATGTGGTGTGATAGAACTTCAAGGCCCTAGGCATAGTTGTCTATAAAATTCTCATACAGAAATCATGTGAAAAGCAACATGAAAGCAAATAAGAAGAACCCGTCAAAGTCTAGAACTCTTGATTAGTTTGATTCCATAATAACCCAATGGATGAATTGCAAAAAGCAAGTGCATATTTACTATCTGGATGGCAGACTACACGAATAAACAAGGTATGCAAAGTAGTGTAATAGAACGCTGGGTCCTACCACCTTGGTGAAAACTTGCTGGGACCCGAGGGGTATATATTCCTCCAGCAAAGGCTTCAGCAGATACCATTGGGGAACAGGCTTTGACCCCATACGTGATATCTTTTCCCTTCAAGGTTTAGTCACAGAACATCACTGGAACAGAACAATACATCCACACAGAGCAAACTTGAACTAATATAAACTTCTTCTTAGGATTAATTTTCAAACTTTAATCGTTGTACATACCTAAAGAGTTACATATGCCAAGTAAGAAAACATAAGTGGCTACATGTGGTGTGATAGAACTTCAAGGCCCTAGGCATAGTTGTCTATAAAAATCTCATACAGCAATCATGTGAAAAGCAACATGAAAGCAAATAAGAAGAACCCGTCAAAGTCTAGAACTCTTGATTAGTTTGATTCCATGATAACCCAATGGATGAATTGCAAAGCAAGTGCATATTTATTATCCGGAGGGCAGGCTACACGAATAAACAAGGTATGCAAAGGGGCAAAATGGATCGCTGGGTCCTACCACCTTGGTGAAAACTTGCTGGGACCCGAGGGTTATATATGCCTCCAGCAAAGGCTTCAGCAGATACCATTGGGGAACAGGCTTTAGCAGATACCATTGGGGAACAGGCTTCAGCAGATACCATTGGGGAACAGGCTTTGACCCCATAGGTGATATATTTTCCCTTCAAGATTTAGTAAAAGAAAATCACTGGAACAGAACAATACATCCACACAGAGCAAACTTGAACTAATATAAACTTCATCTTAGGATTAATTTTCACACTTTAATCATATATTGAACAGTGGTGTTGTAAATACCTAAAGAGTTACATATGCCAAGTAAGAAAACATATAAGTGGCTACATGTGGTGTGATAGAACTTCAAGGCCCTAGGCAAAGTTGTCTATAAAATTCTCATACAGCAATCATGTGAAAAGCAACATGAAAGCAAATAAGAAGAACCCGTCAAAGTCTAGAACTCTTGATTAGTTTGATTCCATGATAACCCAATGGATGAATTGCAAAGCAAGTGCATATTTATTATCCGGAGGGCAGGCTACACGAATAAACAAGGTATGCAAAGTAGTGTAATAGAACGCTGGGTCCTACCACCTTGGTGAAAACTTGCTGGGACCCGAGGGGTATATATTCCTCCAGCAAAGGCTTCAGCAGTTACCATTGGGGAACAGGCTTTGACCCCATACGTGATATCTTTTCCCTTCAAGGTTTAGTCACAGAACATCACTGGAACAGAACAATACATCCACACAGAGCAAACTTGAACTAATATAAACTTCTTCTTAGGATTAATTTTCAAACTTTAATCGTTGTACATACCTAAAGAGTTACATATGCCAAGTAAGAAAACATAAGTGGCTACATGTGGTGTGATAGAACTTCAAGGCCCTAGGCATAGTTGTCTATAAAAATCTCATACAGCAATCATGTGAAAAGCAACATGAAAGCAAATAAGAAGAACCCGTCAAAGTCTAGAACTCTTGATTAGTTTGATTCCATAATAACCCAATGGATGAATTGCAAAAAGCAAGTGCATATTTACTATCTGGATGGCAGACTACACGAATAAACAAGGTATGCAAAGTAGTGTAATAGAACGCTGGGTCCTACCACATTGGTGAAAACTTGCTGGGACCCGAGGGGTATATATTCCTCCAGCAAAGGCTTCAGCAGATACCATTGGGGAACAGGCTTTGACCCCATAGGTGATATCTTTTCCCTTCAAGGTTTAGTCACAGAACATCACTGGAACAGAACAATACATCCACACAGAGCAAACTTGAACTAATATAAACTTCTTCTTAGGATTAATTTTCAAACTTTAATCGTTGTACATACCTAAAGAGTTACATATGCCAAGTAAGAAAACATAAGTGGCTACATGTGGTGTGATAGAACTTCAAGGCCCTAGGCATAGTTGTCTATAAAAATCTCATACAGCAATCATATGAAAAGCAACATGAAAGCAAATAAGAAGAACCCGTCAAAGTCTAGAACTCTTGATTAGTTTGATTCCATAATAACCAAATGGATGAATTGCAAAGCAAGTGCATATTTATTATCTGGAGGGCAGGCTACACGAATAAACAAGGTATGTAAAGGGGCAAAATGGATCGCTGGGTCCTACCACCTTGGTGAAAACTTGCTGGGACCCGAGGGGTATATATGCCTCCAGCAAAGGCTTCAGCAGATACCATTGGGGAACAGGCTTTAGCAGATGCCATTGGGGAACAGGCTTCAGCAGATACCATTGGGGAACAGGCTTTGACCCCATAGGTGATATCTTTTCCCTTCAAGGTTTAGTCATAGAACATCACTGGAACAGAACAATACATCCACACAGAGCAAACTTGAACTAATATAAACTTCATCTTAGGATTAATTTTCACACTTTAATCATATATTGAACAGTGGTGTTGTAAATACCTAAAGAGTTACATATGCCAAGTAAGAAAACATAAGTGGCTACATGTGGTGTGATAGAACTTCAAGGCCCTAGGCAAAGTTGTCTGTAAAATTCTCATACAGCAATCATGTGAAAAGCAACATGAAAGCAAATAAGAAGAACCCGTCAAAGTCTAGAACTCTTGATTAGTTTGATTCCATAATAACCCAATGGATGAATTGCAAAAAGCAAGTGCATATTTACTATCTGGATGACAGACTACACGAATAAACAAGGTATGCAAAGTAGTGTAATAGAACGCTTGGTCCTACCACCTTGGTGAAAACTTGCTGGGACCCGAGGGGTATATATTCCTCCAGCAAAGGCTTCAGCAGATACTATTGGGGAACAGGCTTTGACCCCATACGTGATATCTTTTCCCTTCCAGGTTTAGTCATAGAACATCACTGGAACAGAACAATACATCCACACAGAGCAAACTTGAACTAATATAAACTTTTTCTAACAATTAATTTTCACACTTTAATCATATAGTGAACAGTGGTGTTGTAAACACCTAAAGAGTTACATATGCCAAGTAAGAAAACATATAAGTGGCTACATGTGGTGTGATAGAACTTCAAGGCCCTAGGCATAGTTGTCTATAAAAATCTCATACAGCAATCATGTGAAAAGCAACATGAAAGCAAATAAGAAGAACCCGTCAAAGTCTAGAACTCTTGATTAGTTTGATTCCATAATAACCAAATGGATGAATTGCAAAGCAAGTGCATATTTATTATCTGGAGGGCAGGCTACACGAATAAACAAGGTATGTAAAGGGGCAAAATGGATCGCTGGGTCCTACCACCTTGGTGAAAACTTGCTGGGACCCGAGGGGTATACTGTATGCCTCCAGCAAAGGCTTCAGCAGATACCATTGGGGAACAGGCTTTGACCCCATAGGTGATATCTTTTCCCTTCAAGGTTTAGTCATAGAACATCACTGGAACAGAACAATACATCCACACAGAGCAAACTTGGAACTAATATAAACTTTTTCTTGCAATTAATTTTCACACTTTAATCGTTGTAAATACCTAAAGAGTTACATATGCCAAGTAAGAAAACATATAAGTGGCTACATGTGGTGTGATAGAACTTCAAGGCCCTAGGCATAGTTGTCTATAAAATTCTCATACAGCAATCATGTGAAAAGCAACATGAAAGCAAATAAGAAGAACCCGTCAAAGTCTAGAACTCTTGATTAGTTTGATTCCATAATAACCCAATGGATGAATTGCAAAAAGCAAGTGCATATTTACTATCTGGATGGCAGACTACACGAATAAACAAGGTATGCAAAGTAGTGTAATAGAACGCTGTGTCCTACCACCTTGGTGAAAACTTGCTGGGACCCGAGGGGTATATATGCCTCCAGCAAAGGCTTCAGCAGATACCATTGGGGAACAGGCTTTAGCAGATACCATTGGGGAACAGGCTTCAGCAGATACCATTGGGGAACAGGCTTTGACCCCATAGGTGATATATTTTCCCTTCAAGATTTAGTAAAAGAAAATCACTGGAACAGAACAATACATCCACACAGAGCAAACTTGAACTAATATAAACTTCATCTTAGGATTAATTTTCACACTTTAATCATATATTGAACAGTGGTGTTGTAAATACCTAAAGAGTTACATATGCCAAGTAAGAAAACATAGAAGTGGCTACATGTGGTGTGATAGAACTTCAAGGCCCTAGGCAAAGTTGTCTATAAAATTCTCATACAGCAATCATGTGAAAAGCAACATGAAAGCAAATAAGAAGAACCCGTCAAAGTCTAGAACTCTTGATTAGTTTGATTCCATAATAACCCAATGGATGAATTTGAAAAAGCAAGTGCATATTTACTATCTGGATGACAGACTACACGAATAAACAAGGTATGCAAAGTAGTGTAATAGAACGCTTGGTCCTACCACCTTGGTGAAAACTTGCTGGGACCCGAGGGGTATATATTCCTCCAGCAAAGGCTTCAGCAGATACCATTGGGGAACAGGCTTTGACCCCATACGTGATATCTTTTCCCTTCCAGGTTTAGTCATAGAACATCACTGGAACAGAACAATACATCCACACAGAGCAAACTTGAACTAATATAAACTTTTTCTAACAATTAATTTTCACACTTTAATCATATAGTGAACAGTGGTGTTGTAAATACCTAAAGAGTTACATATGCCAAGTAAGAAAACATATAAGTGGCTACATGTGGTGTGATAGAACTTCAAGGCCCTAGGCATAGTTGTCTATAAAAATCTCATACAGCAATCATGTGAAAAGCAACATGAAAGCAAATAAGAAGAACCCGTCAAAGTCTAGAACTCTTGATTAGTTTGATTCCATAATAACCAAATGGATGAATTGCAAAGCAAGTGCATATTTATTATCTGGAGGGCAGGCTACACGAATAAACAAGGTATGTAAAGGGGCAAAATGGATCGCTGGGTCCTACCACCTTGGTGAAAACTTGCTGGGACCCGAGGGGTATATATGCCTCCAGCAAAGGCTTCAGCAGATACCATTGGGGAACAGGCTTTAGCAGATACCATTGGGGAACAGGCTTCAGCAGATACCATTGGGGAACAGGCTTTGACCCCATAGGTGATATATTTTCCCTTCAAGATTTAGTAAAAGAAAATCACTGGAACAGAACAATACATCCACACAGAGCAAACTTGAACTAATATAAACTTCATCTTAGGATTAATTTTCACACTTTAATCATATATTGAACAGTGGTGTTGTAAATACCTAAAGAGTTACATATGCCAAGTAAGAAAACATAGAAGTGGCTACATGTGGTGTGATAGAACTTCAAGGCCCTAGGCATAGTTGTCTATAAAATTCTCATACAGCAATCATGTGAAAAGCAACATGAAAGCAAATAAGAAGAACCCGTCAAAGTCTAGAACTCTTGATTAGTTTGATTCCATAATAACCCAATGGATGAATTGCAAAAAGCAAGTGCATATTTACTATCTGGATGACAGACTACACGAATAAACAAGGTATGCAAAGTAGTGTAATAGAACGCTGGGTCCTACCACCTTGGTGAAAACTTGCTGGGACCCGAGGGGTATATATTCCTCCAGCAAAGGCTTCAGCAGATACCATTGGGGAACAGGCTTTATTAGATACCATTGGGGAAAAGGCTTCAGCAGATACCATTGGGGAACAGGCTTTGACCCCATAGGTGATATATTTTCCCTTCAAGATTAAGTAAAAGAAAATCACTGGAACAGAACAATACATCCACACAGAGCAAACTTGAACTAATATAAACTTCATCTTAGGATTTATTTTCACACTTTAATCATATATTAAACAGTGGTGTTGTAAATACCTAAAGAGTTACATATGCCAAGTAAGAAAACATAAGTGGCTACATGTGGTGTGATAGAACTTCAAGGCCCTAGGCAAAGTTGTCTATAAAATTCTCATACAGCAATCATGTGAAAAGCAACATGAAAGCAAATAAGAAGAACCCGTCAAAGTCTAGAACTCTTGATTAGTTTGATTCCATAATAACCCAATGGATGAATTGCAAAAAGCAAGTGCATATTTACTATCTGGATGACAGACTACACGAATAAACAAGGTATGCAAAGTAGTGTAATAGAACGCTTGGTCCTACCACCTTGGTGAAAACTTGCTGGGACCCGAGGGGTATATATTCCTCCAGCAAAGGCTTCAGCAGATACCATTGGGGAACAGGCTTTGACCCCATACGTGATATCTTTTCCCTTCCAGGTTTAGTCATAGAACATCACTGGAACAGAACAATACATCCACACAGAGCAAACTTGAACTAATATAAACTTTTTCTAACAATTAATTTTCACACTTTAATCATATAGTGAACAGTGGTGTTGTAAATACCTAAAGAGTTACATATGCCAAGTAAGAAAACATATAAGTGGCTACATGTGGTGTGATAGAACTTCAAGGCCCTAGGCATAGTTGTCTATAAAAATCTCATACAGCAATCATGTGAAAAGCAACATGAAAGCAAATAAGAAGAACCCGTCAAAGTCTAGAACTCTTGATTAGTTTGATTCCATAATAACCAAATGGATGAATTGCAAAGCAAGTGCATATTTATTATCTGGAGGGCAGGCTACACGAATAAACAAGGTATGTAAAGGGGCAAAATGGATCGCTGGGTCCTACCACCTTGGTGAAAACTTGCTGGGACCCGAGGGGTATATATGCCTCCAGCAAAGGCTTCAGCAGATACCATTGGGGAACAGGCTTTAGCAGATACCATTGGGGAACAGGCTTCAGCAGATACCATTGGGGAACAGGCTTTGACCCCATAGGTGATATATTTTCCCTTCAAGATTTAGTAAAAGAAAATCACTGGAACAGAACAATACATCCACACAGAGCAAACTTGAACTAATATAAACTTCATCTTAGGATTAATTTTCACACTTTAATCATATATTGAACAGTGGTGTTGTAAATACCTAAAGAGTTACATATGCCAAGTAAGAAAACATAGAAGTGGCTACATGTGGTGTGATAGAACTTCAAGGCCCTAGGCAAAGTTGTCTATAAAATTCTCATACAGCAATCATGTGAAAAGCAACATGAAAGCAAATAAGAAGAACCCGTCAAAGTCTAGAACTCTTGATTAGTTTGATTCCATAATAACCCAATGGATGAATTGCAAAAAGCAAGTGCATATTTACTATCTGGATGACAGACTACACGAATAAACAAGGTATGCAAAGTAGTGTAATAGAACGCTTGGTCCTACCACCTTGGTGAAAACTTGCTGGGACCCGAGGGGTATATATTCCTCCAGCAAAGGCTTCAGCAGATACCATTGGGGAACAGGCTTTGACCCCATACGTGATATCTTTTCCCTTCCAGGTTTAGTCATAGAACATCACTGGAACAGAACAATACATCCACACAGAGCAAACTTGAACTAATATAAACTTTTTCTAACAATTAATTTTCACACTTTAATCATATAGTGAACAGTGGTGTTGTAAACACCTAAAGAGTTACATATGCCAAGTAAGAAAACATATAAGTGGCTACATGTGGTGTGATAGAACTTCAAGGCCCTAGGCATAGTTGTCTATAAAAATCTCATACAGCAATCATGTGAAAAGCAACATGAAAGCAAATAAGAAGAACCCGTCAAAGTCTAGAACTCTTGATTAGTTTGATTCCATAATAACCAAATGGATGAATTGCAAAGCAAGTGCATATTTATTATCTGGAGGGCAGGCTACACGAATAAACAAGGTATGTAAAGGGGCAAAATGGATCGCTGGGTCCTACCACCTTGGTGAAAACTTGCTGGGACCCGAGGGGTATATATGCCTCCAGCAAAGGCTTCAGCAGATACCATTGGGGAACAGGCTTTAGCAGATACCATTGGGGAACAGGCTTCAGCAGATACCATTGGGGAACAGGCTTTGACCCCATAGGTGATATATTTTCCCTTCAAGATTTAGTAAAAGAAAATCACTGGAACAGAACAATACATCCACACAGAGCAAACTTGAACTAATATAAACTTCATCTTAGGATTAATTTTCACACTTTAATCATATATTGAACAGTGGTGTTGTAAATACCTAAAGAGTTACATATGCCAAGTAAGAAAACATATAAGTGGCTACATGTGGTGTGATAGAACTTCAAGGCCCTAGGCATAGTTGTCTATAAAAATCTCATACAGCAATCATGTGAAAAGCAACATGAAAGCAAATAAGAAGAACCCGTCAAAGTCTAGAACTCTTGATTAGTTTGATTCCATAATAACCAAATGGATGAATTGCAAAGCAAGTGCATATTTATTATCTGGAGGGCAGGCTACACGAATAAACAAGGTATGTAAAGGGGCAAAATGGATCGCTGGGTCCTACCACCTTGGTGAAAACTTGCTGGGACCCGAGGGGTATACTGTATGCCTCCAGCAAAGGCTTCAGCAGATACCATTGGGGAACAGGCTTTGACCCCATAGGTGATATCTTTTCCCTTCAAGGTTTAGTCATAGAACATCACTGGAACAGAACAATACATCCACACAGAGCAAACTTGGAACTAATATAAACTTTTTCTTGCAATTAATTTTCACACTTTAATCGTTGTAAATACCTAAAGAGTTACATTTGCCAAGTAAGAAAACATATAAGTGGCTACATGTGGTGTGATAGAACTTCAAGGCCCTAGGCATAGTTGTCTATAAAATTCTCATACAGCAATCATGTGAAAAGCAACATGAAAGCAAATAAGAAGAACCCGTCAAAGTCTAGAACTCTTGATTAGTTTGATTCCATAATAACCCAATGGATGAATTGCAAAAAAGCAAGTGCATATTTACTATCTGGATGGCAGACTACACGAATAAACAAGGTATGCAAAGTAGTGTAATAGAACGCTGGGTCCTACCACCTTGGTGAAAACTTGCTGGGACCCGAGGGGTATATATTCCTCCAGCAAAGGCTTCAGCAGATACCATTGGGGAACAGGCTTTATTAGATACCATTGGGGAAAAGGCTTCAGCAGATACCATTGGGGAACAGGCTTTGACCCCATAGGTGATATCTTTTCCCTTCAAGGTTTAGTCATAGAACATCACTGGAACAGAACAATACATCCACACAGAGCAAACTTGGAACTAATATAAACTTTTTCTTGCAATTAATTTTCACACTTTAATCATTGTAAATACCTAAAGAGTTACATATGCCAAGTAAGAAAACATATAAGTGGCTACATGTGGTGTGATAGAACTTCAAGGCCCTAGGCATAGTTGTCTATAAAATTCTCATACAGCAATCATGTGAAAAGCAACATGAAAGCAAATAAGAAGAACCCGTCAAAGTCTAGAACTCTTGATTAGTTTGATTCCATAATAACCCAATGGATGAATTGCAAAAAGCAAGTGCATATTTACTATCTGGATGGCAGACTACACGAATAAACAAGGTATGCAAAGTAGTGTAATAGAACGCTGGGTCCTACCACCTTGGTGAAAACTTGCTGGGACCCGAGGGGTATATATTCCTCCAGCAAAGGCTTCAGCAGATACCATTGGGGAACAGGCTTTGACCCCATACGTGATATCTTTTCCCTTCAAGGTTTAGTCACAGAACATCACTGGAACAGAACAATACATCCACACAGAGCAAACTTGAACTAATATAAACTTCTTCTTAGGATTAATTTTCAAACTTTAATCGTTGTACATACCTAAAGAGTTACATATGCCAAGTAAGAAAACATAAGTGGCTACATGTGGTGTGATAGAACTTCAAGGCCCTAGGCATAGTTGTCTATAAAAATCTCATACAGCAATCATGTGAAAAGCAACATGAAAGCAAATAAGAAGAACCCGTCAAAGTCTAGAACTCTTGATTAGTTTGATTCCATGATAACCCAATGGATGAATTGCAAAGCAGGTGCATATTTATTATCCGGAGGGCAGGCTACACGAATAAACAAGGTATGCAAAGGGGCAAAATGGATCGCTGGGTCCTACCACCTTGGTGAAAACTTGCTGGGACCCGAGGGGTATATATGCCTCCAGCAAAGGCTTCAGCAGATACCATTGTGGAACAGGCTTTAGCAGATACCATTGGGGAACAGGCTTCAGCAGATACCATTGGGGAACAGGCTTTGACCCCATAGGTGATATATTTTCCCTTCAAGATTTAGTAAAAGAAAATCACTGGAACAGAACAATACATCCACACAGAGCAAACTTGAACTAATATAAACTTCATCTTAGGATTAATTTTCACACTTTAATCATATATTGAACAGTGGTGTTGTAAATACCTAAAGAGTTACATATGCCAAGTAAGAAAACATATAAGTGGCTACATGTGGTGTGATAGAACTTCAAGGCCCTAGGCAAAGTTGTCTATACAATTTTCATACAGCAATCATGTGAAAAGCAACATGAAAGCAAATAAGAAGAACCCGTCAAAGTCTAGAACTCTTGATTAGTTTGATTCCATAATAACCCAATGGATGAATTGCAAAAAGCAAGTGCATATTTACTATCTGGATGACAGACTACACGAATAAACAAGGTATGCAAAGTAGTGTAATAGAACGCTTGGTCCTACCACCTTGGTGAAAACTTGCTGGGACCCGAGGGGTATATATTCCTCCAGCAAAGGCTTCAGCAGATACCATTGGGGAACAGGCTTTGACCCCATACGTGATATCTTTTCCCTTCCAGGTTTAGTCATAGAACATCACTGGAACAGAACAATACATCCACACAGAGCAAACTTGAACTAATATAAACTTCTTCTTAGGATTAATTTTCAAACTTTAATCGTTGTGCATACCTAAAGAGTTACATATGCCAAGTAAGAAAACATAAGTGGCTACATGTGGTGTGATAGAACTTCAAGGCCCTAGGCATAGTTGTCTATAAAAATCTCATACAGCAATCATGTGAAAAGCAACATGAAAGCAAATAAGAAGAACCCGTCAAAGTCTAGAACTCTTGATTAGTTTGATTCCATGATAACCCAATGGATGAATTGCAAAGCAAGTGCATATTTATTATCCGGAGGGCAGGCTACACGAATAAACAAGGTATGCAAAGGGGCAAAATGGATCGCTGGGTCCTACCACCTTGGTGAAAACTTGCTGGGACCCGAGGGGTATATATGCCTCCAGCAAAGGCTTCAGCAGATACCATTGGGGAACAGGCTTTAGCAGATACCATTGGGGAACAGGCTTTGACCCCATACGTGATATCTTTTCCCTTCAAGGTTTAGTCACAGAACATCACTGGAACAGAACAATACATCCACACAGCAAACTTGAACTAATATAAACTTTTTCTAACAATTAATTTTCACACTTTAATCATATAGTGAACAGTGGTGTTGTAAATACCTAAAGAGTTACATATGCCAAGTAAGAAAACATATAAGTGGCTACATGTGGTGTGATAGAACTTCAAGGCCCTAGGCATAGTTGTCTATAAAATTCTCATACAGCAATCATGTGAAAAGCAACATGAAAGCAAATAAGAAGAACCCGTCAAAGTCTAGAACTCTTGATTAGTTTGATTCCATAATAACCCAATGGATGAATTGCAAAAAGCAAGTGCATATTTACTATCTGGATGGCAGACTACACGAATAAACAAGGTATGCAAAGTAGTGTAATAGAACGCTGGGTCCTACCACCTTGGTGAAAACTTGCTGGGACCCGAGGGGTATATATTCCTCCAGCAAAGGCTTCAGCAGTTACCATTGGGGAACAGGCTTTGACCCCATACGTGATATCTTTTCCCTTCAAGGTTTAGTCACAGAACATCACTGGAACAGAACAATACATCCACACAGAGCAAACTTGAACTAATATAAACTTCTTCTTAGGATTAATTTTCAAACTTTAATCGTTGTACATACCTAAAGAGTTACATATGCCAAGTAAGAAAACATATAAGTGGCTACATGTGGTGTGATAGAACTTCAAGGCCCTAGGCATAGTTGTCTATAAAAATCTCATACAGCAATCATGTGAAAAGCAACATGAAAGCAAATAAGAAGAACCCGTCAAAGTCTAGAACTCTTGATTAGTTTGATTCCATGATAACCCAATGGATGAATTGCAAAGCAAGTGCATATTTATTATCCGGAGGGCAGGCTACACGAATAAACAAGGTATGCAAAGGGGCAAAATGGATCGCTGGGTCCTACCACCTTGGTGAAAACTTGCTGGGACCCGAGGGGTATATATGCCTCCAGCAAAGGCTTCAGCAGATACCATTGGGGAACAGGCTTTAGCAGATACCATTGGGGAACAGGCTTCAGCAGATATCATTGGGGAACAGGCTTTAGCAGATACCATTGGGGAACAGGCTTCAGCAGATACCATTGGGGAACAGGCTTCAGCAGATACCATTGGGGAACAGGCTTCAGCAGATACCATTGGGGAACAGGCTTTAGCAGATACCATTGGGGAACAGGCTTCAGCAGATTCCATTGGGGAACAGGCTTTGACCCCATAGGTGATATATTTTCCCTTCAAGATTTAGTAAAAGAAAATCACTGGAACAGAACAATACATCCACACAGAGCAAACTTGAACTAATATAAACTTCATCTTAGGATTAATTTTCACACTTTAATCATATATTGAACAGTGGTGTTGTAAATACCTAAAGAGTTACATATGCCAAGTAAGAAAACATATAAGTGGCTACATGTGGTGTGATAGAACTTCAAGGCCCTAGGCAAAGTTGTCTATACAATTCTCATACAGCAATCATGTGAAAAGCAACATGAAAGCAAATAAGAAGAACCCGTCAAAGTCTAGAACTCTTGATTAGTTTGATTCCATAATAACCCAATGGATGAATTGCAAAAAGCAAGTGCATATTTACTATCTGGATGACAGACTACAAGAATAAACAAGGTATGCAAAGTAGTGTAATAGAACGCTTGGTCCTACCACCTTGGTGAAAACTTGCTGGGACCCGAGGGGTATATATTCCTCCAGCAAAGGCTTCAGCAGATACCATTGGGGAACAGGCTTTGACCCCATACGTGATATCTTTTCCCTTCCAGGTTTAGTCATAGAACATCACTGGAACAGAACAACACATCCACACAGAGCAAACTTGAACTAATATAAACTTTTTCTAACAATTAATTTTCACACTTTAATCATATAGTGAACAGTGGTGTTGTAAATACCTAAAGAGTTACATATGCCAAGTAAGAAAACATATAAGTGGCTACATGTGGTGTGATAGAACTTCAAGGCCCTAGGCATAGTTGTCTATAAAAATCTCATACAGCAATCATGTGAAAAGCAACATGAAAGCAAATAAGAAGAACCCGTCAAAGTCTAGAACTCTTGATTAGTTTGATTCCATAATAACCCAATGGATGAATTGCAAAAAGCAAGTGCATATTTACTATCTGGATGACAGACTACACGAATAAACAAGGTATGCAAAGTAGTGTAATAGAACGCTTGGTCCTACCACCTTGGTGAAAACTTGCTGGGACCCGAGGGGTATATATTCCTCCAGCAAAGGCTTCAGCAGATACCATTGGGGAACAGGCTTTGACCCCATACGTGATATCTTTTCCCTTCCAGGTTTAGTCATAGAACATCACTGGAACAGAACAACACATCCACACAGAGCAAACTTGAACTAATATAAACTTTTTCTAACAATTAATTTTCACACTTTAATCATATAGTGAACAGTGGTGTTGTAAATACCTAAAGAGTTACATATGCCAAGTAAGAAAACATATAAGTGGCTACATGTGGTGTGATAGAACTTCAAGGCCCTAGGCAAAGTTGTCTATAAAATTCTCATACAGCAATCATGTGAAAAGCAACATGAAAGCAAATAAGAAGAACCCGTCAAAGTCTAGAACTCTTGATTAGTTTGATTCCATAATAACCCAATGGATGAATTGCAAAAAGCAAGTGCATATTTACTATCTGGATGGCAGACTACACGAATAAACAAGGTATGCAAAGTAGTGTAATAGAACGCTGGGTCCTACCACCTTGGTGAAAACTTGCTGGGACCCGAGGGGTATATATTCCTCCAGCAAAGGCTTCAGCAGATACCATTGGGGAACAGGCTTTGACCCCATACGTGATATCTTTTCCCTTCAAGGTTTAGTCACAGAACATCACTGGAACAAAACAATACATCCACACAGAGCAAACTTGAACTAATATAAACTTCTTCTTAGGATTAATTTTCAAACTTTAATCGTTGTACATACCTAAAGAGTTACATATGCCAAGTAAGAAAACATAAGTGGCTACATGTGGTGTGATAGAACTTCAAGGCCCTAGGCATAGTTGTCTATAAAAATCTCATACAGCAATCATGTGAAAAGCAACATGAAAGCAAATAAGAAGAACCCGTCAAAGTCTAGAACTCTTGATTAGTTTGATTCCATGATAACCCAATGGATGAATTGCAAAGCAAGTGCATATTTATTATCCGGAGGGCAGGCTACACGAATAAACAAGGTATGCAAAGGGGCAAAATGGATCGCTGGGTCCTACCACCTTGGTGAAAACTTGCTGGGACCCGAGGGGTATATATTCCTCCAGCAAAGGCTTCAGCAGATACCATTGGGGAACAGGCTTTGACCCCATACGTGATATCTTTTCCCTTCCAGGTTTAGTCATAGAACATCACTGGAACAGAACAATACATCCACACAGAGCAAACTTGAACTAACATAAACTTTTTCTAACAATTAATTTTCACACTTTAATCATATAGTGAACAGTGGTGTTGTAAATACCTAAAGAGTTACATATGCAAGGTAAGAAAACATATAAGTGGCTACATGTGGTGTGATAGAACTTCAAGGCCCTAGGCATAGTTGTCTATAAAAATCTCATACAGCAATCATGTGAAAAGCAACATGAAAGCAAATAAGAAGAACCCGTCAAAGTCTAGAACTCTTGATTAGTTTGATTCCATAATAACCCAATGGATGAATTGCAAAGCAAGTGCATATTTATTATCTGGAGGGCAGGCTACACGAATAAACAAGGTATGCAAAGTAGTGTAATAGAACGCTGGGTCCTACCACCTTGGTGAAAACTTGCTGGGACCCAAGGGGTATATATTCCTCCAGCAAAGGCTTCAGCAGTTACCATTGGGGAACAGGCTTTGACCCCATACGTGATATCTTTTCCCTTCAAGGTTTAGTCACAGAACATCACTGGAACAGAACAATACATCCACACAGAGCAAACTTGAACTAATATAAACTTCTTCTTAGGATTAATTTTCAAACTTTAATCGTTGTACATACCTAAAGAGTTACATATGCCAAGTAAGAAAACATAAGTGGCTACATGTGGTGTGATAGAACTTCAAGGCCCTAGGCATAGTTGTCTATAAAAATCTCATACAGCAATCATGTGAAAAGCAACATGAAAGCAAATAAGAAGAACCCGTCAAAGTCTAGAACTCTTGATTAGTTTGATTCCATGATAACCCAATGGATGAATTGCAAAGCAAGTGCATATGTATTATCCGGAGGGCAGGCTACACGAATAAACAATGTATGCAAAGGGGCAAAATGGATCGCTGGGTCCTACCACCTTGGTGAAAACTTGCTGGGACCCGAGGGGTATATATGCCTCCAGCAAAGGCTTCAGCAGATACCATTGGGGAACAGGCTTTAGCAGATACCATTGGGGAACAGGCTTCAGCAGATACCATTGGGGAACAGGCTTTGACCCCATAGGCGATATATTTTCCCTTCAAGATTTAGTAAAAGAAAATCACTGGAACAGAACAATACATCCACACAGAGCAAACTTGAACTAATATAAACTTCATCTTAGGATTAATTTTCACACTTTAATCATATATTGAACAGTGGTGTTGTAAATACCTAAAGAGTTACATATGCCAAGTAAGAAAACATATAAGTGGCTACATGTGGTGTGATAGAACTTCAAGGCCCTAGGCAAAGTTGTCTATACAATTCTCATACAGCAATCATGTGAAAAGCAACATGAAAGCAAATAAGAAGAACCCGTCAAAGTCTAGAACTCTTGATTAGTTTGATTCCATAATAACCCAATGGATGAATTGCAAAAAGCAAGTGCATATTTACTATCTGGATGACAGACTACACGAATAAACAAGGTATGCAAAGTAGGGTAATAGAACGCTTGGTCCTACCACCTTGGTGAAAACTTGCTGGGACCCGAGGGGTATATATTCCTCCAGCAAAGGCTTCAGCAGATACCATTGGGGAACAGGCTTTGACCCCATACGTGATATCTTTTCCCTTCCAGGTTTAGTCATAGAACATCACTGGAACAGAACAATACATCCACACAGAGCAAACTTGAACTAACATAAACTTTTTCTAACAATTAATTTTCACACTTTAATCATATAGTGAACAGTGGTGTTGTAAATACCTAAAGAGTTACATATGCAAGGTAAGAAAACATATAAGTGGCTACATGTGGTGTGATAGAACTTCAAGGCCCTAGGCATAGTTGTCTATAAAAATCTCATACAGCAATCATGTGAAAAGCAACATGAAAGCAAATAAGAAGAACCCGTCAAAGTCTAGAACTCTTGATTAGTTTGATTCCATAATAACCAAATGGATGAATTGCAAAGCAAGTGCACATTTATTATCTGGAGGGCAGGCTACACAAATAAACAAGGTATGTAAAGGGGCAAAATGGATCGCTGGGTCCTACCACCTTGGTGAAAACTTGCTGGGACCCGAGGGGTATATATGCCTCCAGCAAAGGCTTCAGCAGATACCATTGGGGAACAGGCTTTAGCAGATACCATTGGGGAACAGGCTTCAGCAGATACCATTGGGGAACAGGCTTTGACCCCATAGGTGATATATTTTCCCTTCAAGATTTAGTAAAAGAAAATCACTGGAACAGAACAATACATCCACACAGAGCAAACTTGAACTAATATAAACTTCATCTTAGGATTAATTTTCACACTTTAATCATATATTGAACAGTGGTGTTGTAAATACCTAAAGAGTTACATATGCCAAGTAAGAAAACATATAAGTGGCTACATGTGGTGTGATAGAACTTCAAGGCCCTAGGCAAAGTTGTCTATAAAATTCTCATACAGCAATCATGTGAAAAGCAACATGAAAGCAAATAAGAAGAACCCGTCAAAGTCTAGAACTCTTGATTAGTTTGATTCCATAATAACCAAATGGATGAATTGCAAAGCAAGTGCATATTTATTATCTGGAGGGCAGGCTACACGAATAAACAAGGTATGTAAAGGGGCAAAATGGATCGCTGGGTCCTACCACCTTGGTGAAAACTTGCTGGGACCCGAGGGGTATACTGTATGCCTCCAGCAAAGGCTCCAGCAGATACCATTGGGGAACAGGCTTTGACCCCATAGGTGATATCTTTTCCCTTCAAGGTTTAGTCACAGAACATCACTGGAACAGAACAATACATCCACACAGAGCAAACTTGAACTAATATAAACTTCTTCTTAGGATTAATTTTCAAACTTTAATCGTTGTACATACCTAAAGAGTTACATATGCCAAGTAAGAAAACATAAGTGGCTACATGTGGTGTTATAGAACTTCAAGGCCCTAGGCATAGTTGTCTATAAAAATCTCATACAGCAATCATGTGAAAAGCAACATGAAAGCAAATAAGAAGAACCCGTCAAAGTCTAGAACTCTTGATTAGTTTGATTCCATGATAACCCAATGGATGAATTGCAAAGCAAGTGCATATTTATTATCCGGAGGGCAGGCTACACGAATAAACAAGGTATGCAAAGTAGTGTAATAGAACGCTGGGTCCTACCACCTTGGTGAAAACTTGCTGGGACCCGAGGGGTATATATTCCTCCAGCAAAGGCTTCAGCAGTTACCATTGGGGAACAGGCTTTGACCCCATACGTGATATCTTTTCCCTTCAAGGTTTAGTCACAGAACATCACTGGAACAGAACAATACATCCACACAGAGCAAACTTGAACTAATATAAACTTCTTCTTAGGATTAATTTTCAAACTTTAATCGTTGTACATACCTAAAGAGTTACATATGCCAAGTAAGAAAACATAAGTGGCTACATGTGGTGTGATAGAACTTCAAGGCCCTAGGCATAGTTGTCTATAAAAATCTCATACAGCAATCATGTGAAAAGCAACATGAAAGCAAATAAGAAGAACCCGTCAAAGTCTAGAACTCTTGATTAGTTTGATTCCATAATAACCCAATGGATGAATTGCAAAAAGCAAGTGCATATTTACTATCTGGATGACAGACTACACGAATAAACAAGGTATGCAAAGTAGTGTAATAGAACGCTTGGTCCTACCACCTTGGTGAAAACTTGCTGGGACCCGAGGGGTATATATTCCTCCAGCAAAGGCTTCAGCAGATACCATTGGGGAACAGGCTTTGACCCCATAGGTGATATCTTTTCCCTTCCAGGTTTAGTCATAGAACATCACTGGAACAGAACAACACATCCACACAGAGCAAACTTGAACTAATATAAACTTTTTCTAACAATTAATTTTCACACTTTAATCATATAGTGAACAGTGGTGTTGTAAATACCTAAAGAGTTACATATATCAAGTAAGAAAACATATAAGTGGCTACATGTGGTGTGATAGAACTTCAAGGCCCTAGGCATAGTTGTCTATAAAAATCTCATACAGCAATCATGTGAAAAGCAACATGAAAGCAAATAAGAAGAACCCGTCAAAGTCTAGAACTCTTGATTAGTTTGATTCCATAATAACCAAATGGATGAATTGCAAAGCAAGTGCATATTTATTATCTGGAGGGCAGGCTACACGAATAAACAAGGTATGTAAAGGGGCAAAATGGATCGCTGGGTCCTACCACCTTGGTGAAAACTTGCTGGGACCCGAGGGGTATATATGCCTCCAGCAAAGGCTTCAGCAGATTCCATTGGGGAACAGGCTTTAGCAGATACCATTGGGGAACAGGCTTCAGCAGATACCATTGGGGAACAGGCTTTGACCCCATAGGTGATATATTTTCCCTTCAAGATTTAGTAAAAGAAAATCACTGGAACAGAACAATACATCCACACAGAGCAAACTTGAACTAATATAAACTTCATCTTAGGATTAATTTTCACACTTTAATCATATATTGAACAGTGGTGTTGTAAATACCTAAAGAGTTACATATGCCAAGTAAGAAAACATATAAGTGGCTACATGTGGTGTGATAGAACTTCAAGGCCCTAGGCAAAGTTGTCTATACAATTCTCATACAGCAATCATGTGAAAAGCAACATGAAAGCAAATAAGAAGAACCCGTCAAAGTCTAGAACTCTTGATTAGTTTGATTCCATAATAACCCAATGGATGAATTGCAAAAAGCAAGTGCATATTTACTATCTGGATGACAGACTACACGAATAAACAAGGTATGCAAAGTAGTGTAATAGAACGCTTGGTCCTACCACCTTGGTGAAAACTTGCTGGGACCCGAGGGGTATATATTCCTCCAGCAAAGGCTTCAGCAGATACCATTGGGGGAACAGGCTTTGACCCCATACGTGATATCTTTTCCCTTCCAGGTTTAGTCATAGAACATCACTGGAACAGAACAATACATCCACACAGAGCAAACTTGAACTAATATAAACTTTTTCTAACAATTAATTTTCACACTTTAATCATATAGTGAACAGTGGTGTTGTAAATACCTAAAGAGTTACATATGCCAAGTAAGAAAACATATAAGTGGCTACATGTGGTGTGATAGAACTTCAAGGCCCTAGGCATAGTTGTCTATAAAAATCTCATACAGCAATCATGTGAAAAGCAACATGAAAGCAAATAAGAAGAACCCGTCAAAGTCTAGAACTCTTGATTAGTTTGATTCCATAATAACCAAATGGATGAATTGCAAAGCAAGTGCATATTTATTATCTGGAGGGCAGGCTACACGAATAAACAAGGTATGTAAAGGGGCAAAATGGATCGCTGGGTCCTACCACCTTGGTGAAAACTTGCTGGGACCCGAGGGGTATACTGTATGCCTCCAGCAAAGGCTTCAGCAGATGCCATTGGGGAACAGGCTTTGACCCCATAGGTGATATCTTTTCCCTTCAAGGTTTAGTCATAGAACATCACTGGAACAGAACAATACATCCACACAGAGCAAACTTGGAACTAATATAAACTTTTTCTTGCAATTAATTTTCACACTTTAATCGTTGTAAATACCTAAAGAGTTACATATGCCAAGTAAGAAAACATATAAGTGGCTACATGTGGTGTGATAGAACTTCAAGGCCCTAGGCATAGTTGTCTATAAAATTCTCATACAGCAATCATGTGAAAAGCAACATGAAAGCAAATAAGAAGAACCCGTCAAAGTCTAGAACTCTTGATTAGTTTGATTCCATAATAACCCAATGGATGAATTGCAAAAAGCAAGTGCATATTTATTATCTGGATGGCAGACTACACGAATAAACAAGGTATGCAAAGTAGTGTAATAGAACGCTGGGTCCTACCACCTTGGTGAAAACTTGCTGGGACCCAAGGGGTATATATTCCTCCAGCAAAGGCTTCAGCAGTTACCATTGGGGAACAGGCTTTGACCCCATACGTGATATCTTTTCCCTTCAAGGTTTAGTCACAGAACATCACTGGAACAGAACAATACATCCACACAGAGCAAACTTGAACTAATATAAACTTCTTCTTAGGATTAATTTTCAAACTTTAATCGTTGTACATACCTAAAGAGTTACATATGCCAAGTAAGAAAACATAAGTGGCTACATGTGGTGTGATAGAACTTCAAGGCCCTAGGCATAGTTGTCTATAAAAATCTCATACAGCAATCATGTGAAAAGCAACATGAAAGCAAATAAGAAGAACCCGTCAAAGTCTAGAACTCTTGATTAGTTTGATTCCATGATAACCCAATGGATGAATTGCAAAGCAAGTGCATATGTATTATCCGGAGGGCAGGCTACACGAATAAACAATGTATGCAAAGGGGCAAAATGGATCGCTGGGTCCTACCACCTTGGTGAAAACTTGCTGGGACCCGAGGGGTATATATGCCTCCAGCAAAGGCTTCAGCAGATACCATTGGGGAACAGGCTTTGACCCCATAGGTGATATATTTTCCCTTCAAGATTTAGTAAAAGAAAATCACTGGAACAGAACAATACATCCACACAGAGCAAACTTGAACTAATATAAACTTCATCTTAGGATTAATTTTCACACTTTAATCATATATTGAACAGTGGTGTTGTAAATACCTAAAGAGTTACATATGCCAAGTAAGAAAACATATAAGTGGCTACATGTGGTGTGATAGAACTTCAAGGCCCTAGGCATAGTTGTCTATAAAAATCTCATACAGCAATCATGTGAAAAGCAACATGAAAGCAAATAAGAAGAACCCGTCAAAGTCTAGAACTCTTGATTAGTTTGATTCCATAATAACCCAATGGATGAATTGCAAAAAGCAAGTGCATATTTACTATCTGGATGACAGACTACACGAATAAACAAGGTATGCAAAGTAGGGTAATAGAACGCTTGGTCCTACCACCTTGGTGAAAACTTGCTGGGACCCGAGGGGTATATATTCCTCCAGCAAAGGCTTCAGCAGATACCATTGGGGAACAGGCTTTGACCCCATACGTGATATCTTTTCCCTTCCAGGTTTAGTCATAGAACATCACTGGAACAGAACAATACATCCACACAGAGCAAACTTGAACTAACATAAACTTTTTCTAACAATTAATTTTCACACTTTAATCATATAGTGAACAGTGGTGTTGTAAATACCTAAAGAGTTACATATGCAAGGTAAGAAAACATATAAGTGGCTACATGTGGTGTGATAGAACTTCAAGGCCCTAGGCATAGTTGTCTATAAAAATCTCATACAGCAATCATGTGAAAAGCAACATGAAAGCAAATAAGAAGAACCCGTCAAAGTCTAGAACTCTTGATTAGTTTGATTCCATAATAACCAAATGGATGAATTGCAAAGCAAGTGCATATTTATTATCTGGAGGGCAGGCTACACAAATAAACAAGGTATGTAAAGGGGCAAAATGGATCGCTGGGTCCTACCACCTTGGTGAAAACTTGCTGGGACCCGAGGGGTATATATGCCTCCAGCAAAGGCTTCAGCAGATACCATTGGGGAACAGGCTTTAGCAGATACCATTGGGGAACAGGCTTCAGCAGATACCATTGGGGAACAGGCTTTGACCCCATAGGTGATATATTTTCCCTTCAAGATTTAGTAAAAGAAAATCACTGGAACAGAACAATACATCCACACAGAGCAAACTTGAACTAATATAAACTTCATCTTAGGATTAATTTTCACACTTTAATCATATATTGAACAGTGGTGTTGTAAATACCTAAAGAGTTACATATGCCAAGTAAGAAAACATATAAGTGGCTACATGTGGTTTGATAGAACTTCAAGGCCCTAGGCAAAGTTGTCTATAAAATTCTCATACAGCAATCATGTGAAAAGCAACATGAAAGCAAATAAGAAGAACCCGTCAAAGTCTAGAACTCTTGATTAGTTTGATTCCATAATAACCCAATGGATGAATTGCAAAAAGCAAGTGCATATTTACTATCTGGATGACAGACTACACGAATAAACAAGGTATGCAAAGTAGTGTAATAGAACGCTTGGTCCTACCACCTTGGTGAAAACTTGCTGGGACCCGAGGGGTATATATTCCTCCAGCAAAGGCTTCAGCAGATACCATTGGGGAACAGGCTTTGACCCCATAGATGATATCTTTTCCCTTCCAGGTTTAGTCATAGAACATCACTGGAACAGAACAACACATCCACACAGAGCAAACTTGAACTAATATAAACTTTTTCTAACAATTAATTTTCACACTTTAATCATATAGTGAACAGTGGTGTTGTAAATACCTAAAGAGTTACATATATCAAGTAAGAAAACATATAAGTGGCTACATGTGGTGTGATAGAACTTCAAGGCCCTAGGCATAGTTGTCTATAAAAATCTCATACAGCAATCATGTGAAAAGCAACATGAAAGCAAATAAGAAGAACCCGTCAAAGTCTAGAACTCTTGATTAGTTTGATTTCATAATAACCAAATGGATGAATTGCAAAGCAAGTGCATATTTATTATCTGGAGGGCAGGCTACACGAATAAACAAGGTATGTAAAGGGGCAAAATGGATCGCTGGGTCCTACCACCTTGGTGAAAACTTGCTGGGACCCGAGGGGTATATATGCCTCCAGCAAAGGCTTCAGCAGATTCCATTGGGGAACAGGCTTTAGCAGATACCATTGGGGAACAGGCTTCAGCAGATACCATTGGGGAACAGGCTTTGACCCCATAGGTGATATATTTTCCCTTCAAGATTTAGTAAAAGAAAATCACTGGAACAGAACAATACATCCACACAGAGCAAACTTGAACTAATATAAACTTCATCTTAGGATTAATTTTCACACTTTAATCATATATTGAACAGTGGTGTTGTAAATACCTAAAGAGTTACATATGCCAAGTAAGAAAACATATAAGTGGCTACATGTGGTGTGATAGAACTTCAAGGCCCTAGGCAAAGTTGTCTATACAATTCTCATACAGCAATCATGTGAAAAGCAACATGAAAGCAAATAAGAAGAACCCGTCAAAGTCTAGAACTCTTGATTAGTTTGATTCCATAATAACCCAATGGATGAATTGCAAAAAGCAAGTGCATATTTACTATCTGGATGACAGACTACACGAATAAACAAGGTATGCAAAGTAGTGTAATAGAACGCTTGGTCCTACCACCTTGGTGAAAACTTGCTGGGACCCGAGGGGTATATATTCCTCCAGCAAAGGCTTCAGCAGATACCATTGGGGGAACAGGCTTTGACCCCATACGTGATATCTTTTCCCTTCCAGGTTTAGTCATAGAACATCACTGGAACAGAACAATACATCCACACAGAGCAAACTTGAACTAATATAAACTTTTTCTAACAATTAATTTTCACACTTTAATCATATAGTGAACAGTGGTGTTGTAAATACCTAAAGAGTTACATATGCCAAGTAAGAAAACATATAAGTGGCTACATGTGGTGTGATAGAACTTCAAGGCCCTAGGCATAAAAATCTCATACATAAAAATCTCATACAGCAATCATGTGAAAAGCAACATGAAAGCAAATAAGAAGAACCCGTCAAAGTCTAGAACTCTTGATTAGTTTGATTCCATAATAACCAAATGGATGAATTGCAAAGCAAGTGCATATTTATTATCTGGAGGGCAGGCTACACGAATAAACAAGGTATGTAAAGGGGCAAAATGGATCGCTGGGTCCTACCACCTTGGTGAAAACTTGCTGGGACCCGAGGGGTATACTGTATGCCTCCAGCAAAGGCTTCAGCAGATACCATTGGGGAACAGGCTTTGACCCCATAGGTGATATCTTTTCCCTTCAAGGTTTAGTCATAGAACATCACTGGAACAGAACAATACATCCACACAGAGCAAACTTGGAACTAATATAAACTTTTTCTTGCAATTAATTTTCACACTTTAATCGTTGTAAATACCTAAAGAGTTACATATGCCAAGTAAGAAAACATATAAGTGGCTACATGTGGTGTGATAGAACTTCAAGGCCCTAGGCATAGTTGTCTATAAAATTCTCATACAGCAATCATGTGAAAAGCAACATGAAAGCAAATAAGAAGAACCCGTCAAAGTCTAGAACTCTTGATTAGTTTGATTCCATAATAACCCAATGGATGAATTGCAAAAAGCAAGTGCATATTTATTATCTGGATGGCAGACTACACGAATAAACAAGGTATGCAAAGTAGTGTAATAGAACGCTGGGTCCTACCACCTTGGTGAAAACTTGCTGGGACCCAAGGGGTATATATTCCTCCAGCAAAGGCTTCAGCAGTTACCATTGGGGAACAGGCTTTGACCCCATACGTGATATCTTTTCCCTTCAAGGTTTAGTCACAGAACATCACTGGAACAGAACAATACATCCACACAGAGCAAACTTGAACTAATATAAACTTCTTCTTAGGATTAATTTTCAAACTTTAATCGTTGTACATACCTAAAGAGTTACATATGCCAAGTAAGAAAACATAAGTGGCTACATGTGGTGTGATAGAACTTCAAGGCCCTAGGCATAGTTGTCTATAAAAATCTCATACAGCAATCATGTGAAAAGCAACATGAAAGCAAATAAGAAGAACCCGTCAAAGTCTAGAACTCTTGATTAGTTTGATTCCATGATAACCCAATGGATGAATTGCAAAGCAAGTGCATATGTATTATCCGGAGGGCAGGCTACACGAATAAACAATGTATGCAAAGGGGCAAAATGGATCGCTGGGTCCTACCACCTTGGTGAAAACTTGCTGGGACCCGAGGGGTATATATGCCTCCAGCAAAGGCTTCAGCAGATACCATTGGGGAACAGGCTTCAGCAGATACCATTGGGGAACAGGCTTTGACCCCATAGGTGATATATTTTCCCTTCAAGATTTAGTAAAAGAAAATCACTGGAACAGAACAATACATCCACACAGAGCAAACTTGAACTAATATAAACTTCATCTTAGGATTAATTTTCACACTTTAATCATATATTGAACAGTGGTGTTGTAAATACCTAAAGAGTTACATATGCCAAGTAAGAAAACATATAAGTGGCTACATGTGGTGTGATAGAACTTCAAGGCCCTAGGCATAGTTGTCTATAAAAATCTCATACAGCAATCATGTGAAAAGCAACATGAAAGCAAATAAGAAGAACCCGTCAAAGTCTAGAACTCTTGATTAGTTTGATTCCATAATAACCCAATGGATGAATTGCAAAAAGCAAGTGCATATTTACTATCTGGATGACAGACTACACGAATAAACAAGGTATGCAAAGTAGGGTAATAGAACGCTTGGTCCTACCACCTTGGTGAAAACTTGCTGGGACCCGAGGGGTATATATTCCTCCAGCAAAGGCTTCAGCAGATACCATTGGGGAACAGGCTTTGACCCCATACGTGATATCTTTTCCCTTCCAGGTTTAGTCATAGAACATCACTGGAACAGAACAATACATCCACACAGAGCAAACTTGAACTAACATAAACTTTTTCTAACAATTAATTTTCACACTTTAATCATATAGTGAACAGTGGTGTTGTAAATACCTAAAGAGTTACATATGCAAGGTAAGAAAACATATAAGTGGCTACATGTGGTGTGATAGAACTTCAAGGCCCTAGGCATAGTTGTCTATAAAAATCTCATACAGCAATCATGTGAAAAGCAACATGAAAGCAAATAAGAAGAACCCGTCAAAGTCTAGAACTCTTGATTAGTTTGATTCCATAATAACCAAATGGATGAATTGCAAAGCAAGTGCATATTTATTATCTGGAGGGCAGGCTACACAAATAAACAAGGTATGTAAAGGGGCAAAATGGATCGCTGGGTCCTACCACCTTGGTGAAAACTTGCTGGGACCCGAGGGGTATATATGCCTCCAGCAAAGGCTTCAGCAGATACCATTGGGGAACAGGCTTTAGCAGATACCATTGGGGAACAGGCTTCAGCAGATACCATTGGGGAACAGGCTTTGACCCCATAGGTGATATATTTTCCCTTCAAGATTTAGTAAAAGAAAATCACTGGAACAGAACAATACATCCACACAGAGCAAACTTGAACTAATATAAACTTCATCTTAGGATTAATTTTCACACTTTAATCATATATTGAACAGTGGTGTTGTAAATACCTAAAGAGTTACATATGCCAAGTAAGAAAACATATAAGTGGCTACATGTGGTTTGATAGAACTTCAAGGCCCTAGGCAAAGTTGTCTATAAAATTCTCATACAGCAATCATGTGAAAAGCAACATGAAAGCAAATAAGAAGAACCCGTCAAAGTCTAGAACTCTTGATTAGTTTGATTCCATAATAACCCAATGGATGAATTGCAAAAAGCAAGTGCATATTTACTATCTGGATGACAGACTACACGAATAAACAAGGTATGCAAAGTAGTGTAATAGAACGCTTGGTCCTACCACCTTGGTGAAAACTTGCTGGGACCCGAGGGGTATATATTCCTCCAGCAAAGGCTTCAGCAGATACCATTGGGGAACAGGCTTTGACCCCATAGATGATATCTTTTCCCTTCCAGGTTTAGTCATAGAACATCACTGGAACAGAACAACACATCCACACAGAGCAAACTTGAACTAATATAAACTTTTTCTAACAATTAATTTTCACACTTTAATCATATAGTGAACAGTGGTGTTGTAAATACCTAAAGAGTTACATATATCAAGTAAGAAAACATATAAGTGGCTACATGTGGTGTGATAGAACTTCAAGGCCCTAGGCATAGTTGTCTATAAAAATCTCATACAGCAATCATGTGAAAAGCAACATGAAAGCAAATAAGAAGAACCCGTCAAAGTCTAGAACTCTTGATTAGTTTGATTTCATAATAACCAAATGGATGAATTGCAAAGCAAGTGCATATTTATTATCTGGAGGGCAGGCTACACGAATAAACAAGGTATGTAAAGGGGCAAAATGGATCGCTGGGTCCTACCACCTTGGTGAAAACTTGCTGGGACCCGAGGGGTATATATGCCTCCAGCAAAGGCTTCAGCAGATTCCATTGGGGAACAGGCTTTAGCAGATACCATTGGGGAACAGGCTTCAGCAGATACCATTGGGGAACAGGCTTTGACCCCATAGGTGATATATTTTCCCTTCAAGATTTAGTAAAAGAAAATCACTGGAACAGAACAATACATCCACACAGAGCAAACTTGAACTAATATAAACTTCATCTTAGGATTAATTTTCACACTTTAATCATATATTGAACAGTGGTGTTGTAAATACCTAAAGAGTTACATATGCCAAGTAAGAAAACATATAAGTGGCTACATGTGGTGTGATAGAACTTCAAGGCCCTAGGCAAAGTTGTCTATACAATTCTCATACAGCAATCATGTGAAAAGCAACATGAAAGCAAATAAGAAGAACCCGTCAAAGTCTAGAACTCTTGATTAGTTTGATTCCATAATAACCCAATGGATGAATTGCAAAAAGCAAGTGCATATTTACTATCTGGATGACAGACTACACGAATAAACAAGGTATGCAAAGTAGTGTAATAGAACGCTTGGTCCTACCACCTTGGTGAAAACTTGCTGGGACCCGAGGGGTATATATTCCTCCAGCAAAGGCTTCAGCAGATACCATTGGGGGAACAGGCTTTGACCCCATACGTGATATCTTTTCCCTTCCAGGTTTAGTCATAGAACATCACTGGAACAGAACAATACATCCACACAGAGCAAACTTGAACTAATATAAACTTTTTCTAACAATTAATTTTCACACTTTAATCATATAGTGAACAGTGGTGTTGTAAATACCTAAAGAGTTACATATGCCAAGTAAGAAAACATATAAGTGGCTACATGTGGTGTGATAGAACTTCAAGGCCCTAGGCATAAAAATCTCATACATAAAAATCTCATACAGCAATCATGTGAAAAGCAACATGAAAGCAAATAAGAAGAACCCGTCAAAGTCTAGAACTCTTGATTAGTTTGATTCCATAATAACCAAATGGATGAATTGCAAAGCAAGTGCATATTTATTATCTGGAGGGCAGGCTACACGAATAAACAAGGTATGTAAAGGGGCAAAATGGATCGCTGGGTCCTACCACCTTGGTGAAAACTTGCTGGGACCCGAGGGGTATACTGTATGCCTCCAGCAAAGGCTTCAGCAGATACCATTGGGGAACAGGCTTTGACCCCATAGGTGATATCTTTTCCCTTCAAGGTTTAGTCATAGAACATCACTGGAACAGAACAATACATCCACACAGAGCAAACTTGGAACTAATATAAACTTTTTCTTGCAATTAATTTTCACACTTTAATCGTTGTAAATACCTAAAGAGTTACATATGCCAAGTAAGAAAACATATAAGTGGCTACATGTGGTGTGATAGAACTTCAAGGCCCTAGGCATAGTTGTCTATAAAATTCTCATACAGCAATCATGTGAAAAGCAACATGAAAGCAAATAAGAAGAACCCGTCAAAGTCTAGAACTCTTGATTAGTTTGATTCCATAATAACCCAATGGATGAATTGCAAAAAGCAAGTGCATATTTATTATCTGGATGGCAGACTACACGAATAAACAAGGTATGCAAAGTAGTGTAATAGAACGCTGGGTCCTACCACCTTGGTGAAAACTTGCTGGGACCCAAGGGGTATATATTCCTCCAGCAAAGGCTTCAGCAGTTACCATTGGGGAACAGGCTTTGACCCCATACGTGATATCTTTTCCCTTCAAGGTTTTGTCACAGAACATCACTGGAACAGAACAATACATCCACACAGAGCAAACTTGAACTAATATAAACTTCTTCTTAGGATTAATTTTCAAACTTTAATCGTTGTACATACCTAAAGAGTTACATATGCCAAGTAAGAAAACATAAGTGGCTACATGTGGTGTGATAGAACTTCAAGGCCCTAGGCATAGTTGTCTATAAAAATCTCATACAGCAATCATGTGAAAAGCAACATGAAAGCAAATAAGAAGAACCCGTCAAAGTCTAGAACTCTTGATTAGTTTGATTCCATGATAACCCAATGGATGAATTGCAAAGCAAGTGCATATGTATTATCCGGAGGGCAGGCTACACGAATAAACAATGTATGCAAAGGGGCAAAATGGATCGCTGGGTCCTACCACCTTGGTGAAAACTTGCTGGGACCCGAGGGGTATATATGCCTCCAGCAAAGGCTTCAGCAGATACCATTGGGGAACAGGCTTCAGCAGATACCATTGGGGAACAGGCTTTGACCCCATAGGTGATATATTTTCCCTTCAAGATTTAGTAAAAGAAAATCACTGGAACAGAACAATACATCCACACAGAGCAAACTTGAACTAATATAAACTTCATCTTAGGATTAATTTTCACACTTTAATCATATATTGAACAGTGGTGTTGTAAATACCTAAAGAGTTACATATGCCAAGTAAGAAAACATATAAGTGGCTACATGTGGTGTGATAGAACTTCAAGGCCCTAGGCATAGTTGTCTATAAAAATCTCATACAGCAATCATGTGAAAAGCAACATGAAAGCAAATAAGAAGAACCCGTCAAAGTCTAGAACTCTTGATTAGTTTGATTCCATAATAACCCAATGGATGAATTGCAAAAAGCAAGTGCATATTTACTATCTGGATGACAGACTACACGAATAAACAAGGTATGCAAAGTAGGGTAATAGAACGCTTGGTCCTACCACCTTGGTGAAAACTTGCTGGGACCCGAGGGGTATATATTCCTCCAGCAAAGGCTTCAGCAGATACCATTGGGGAACAGGCTTTGACCCCATACGTGATATCTTTTCCCTTCCAGGTTTAGTCATAGAACATCACTGGAACAGAACAATACATCCACACAGAGCAAACTTGAACTAACATAAACTTTTTCTAACAATTAATTTTCACACTTTAATCATATAGTGAACAGTGGTGTTGTAAATACCTAAAGAGTTACATATGCAAGGTAAGAAAACATATAAGTGGCTACATGTGGTGTGATAGAACTTCAAGGCCCTAGGCATAGTTGTCTATAAAAATCTCATACAGCAATCATGTGAAAAGCAACATGAAAGCAAATAAGAAGAACACGTCAAAGTCTAGAACTCTTGATTAGTTTGATTCCATAATAACCAAATGGATGAATTGCAAAGCAAGTGCATATTTATTATCTGGAGGGCAGGCTACACAAATAAACAAGGTATGTAAAGGGGCAAAATGGATCGCTGGGTCCTACCACCTTGGTGAAAACTTGCTGGGACCCGAGGGGTATATATGCCTCCAGCAAAGGCTTCAGCAGATACCATTGGGGAACAGGCTTTAGCAGATACCATTGGGGAACAGGCTTCAGCAGATACCATTGGGGAACAGGCTTTGACCCCATAGGTGATATATTTTCCCTTCAAGATTTAGTAAAAGAAAATCACTGGAACAGAACAATACATCCACACAGAGCAAACTTGAACTAATATAAACTTCATCTTAGGATTAATTTTCACACTTTAATCATATATTGAACAGTGGTGTTGTAAATACCTAAAGAGTTACATATGCCAAGTAAGAAAACATATAAGTGGCTACATGTGGTGTGATAGAACTTCAAGGCCCTAGGCAAAGTTGTCTATAAAATTCTCATACAGCAATCATGTGAAAAGCAACATGAAAGCAAATAAGAAGAACCCGTCAAAGTCTAGAACTCTTGATTAGTTTGATTCCATAATAACCAAATGGATGAATTGCAAAGCAAGTGCATATTTATTATCTGGAGGGCAGGCTACACGAATAAACAAGGTATGTAAAGGGGCAAAATGGATCGCTGGGTCCTACCACCTTGGTGAAAACTTGCTGGGACCCGAGGGGTATACTGTATGCCTCCAGCAAAGGCTTCAGCAGATACCATTGGGGAACAGGCTTTGACCCCATAGGTGATATCTTTTCCCTTCAAGGTTTAGTCACAGAACATCACTGGAACAGAACAATACATCCACACAGAGCAAACTTGAACTAATATAAACTTCTTCTTAGGATTAATTTTCAAACTTTAATCGTTGTACATACCTAAAGAGTTACATATGCCAAGTAAGAAAACATAAGTGGCTACATGTGGTGTTATAGAACTTCAAGGCCCTAGGCATAGTTGTCTATAAAAATCTCATACAGCAATCATGTGAAAAGCAACATGAAAGCAAATAAGAAGAACCCGTCAAAGTCTAGAACTCTTGATTAGTTTGATTCCATGATAACCCAATGGATGAATTGCAAAGCAAGTGCATATTTATTATCCGGAGGGCAGGCTACACGAATAAACAAGGTATGCAAAGTAGTGTAATAGAACGCTGGGTCCTACCACCTTGGTGCAAACTTGCTGGGACCCGAGGGGTATATATTCCTCCAGCAAAGGCTTCAGCAGTTACCATTGGGGAACAGGCTTTGACCCCATACGTGATATCTTTTCCCTTCAAGGTTTAGTCACAGAACATCACTGGAACAGAACAATACATCCACACAGAGCAAACTTGAACTAATATAAACTTCTTCTTAGGATTAATTTTCAAACTTTAATCGTTGTACATACCTAAAGAGTTACATATGCCAAGTAAGAAAACATAAGTGGCTACATGTGGTGTGATAGAACTTCAAGGCCCTAGGCATAGTTGTCTATAAAAATCTCATACAGCAATCATGTGAAAAGCAACATGAAAGCAAATAAGAAGAACCCGTCAAAGTCTAGAACTCTTGATTAGTTTGATTCCATAATAACCCAATGGATGAATTGCAAAAAGCAAGTGCATATTTACTATCTGGATGACAGACTACACGAATAAACAAGGTATGCAAAGTAGTGTAATAGAACGCTTGGTCCTACCACCTTGGTGAAAACTTGCTGGGACCCGAGGGGTATATATTCCTCCAGCAAAGGCTTCAGCAGATACCATTGGGGAACAGGCTTTGACCCCATAGGTGATATCTTTTCCCTTCCAGGTTTAGTCATAGAACATCACTGGAACAGAACAACACATCCACACAGAGCAAACTTGAACTAATATAAACTTTTTCTAACAATTAATTTTCACACTTTAATCATATAGTGAACAGTGGTGTTGTAAATACCTAAAGAGTTACATATATCAAGTAAGAAAACATATAAGTGGCTACATGTGGTGTGATAGAACTTCAAGGCCCTAGGCATAGTTGTCTATAAAAATCTCATACAGCAATCATGTGAAAAGCAACATGAAAGCAAATAAGAAGAACCCGTCAAAGTCTAGAACTCTTGATTAGTTTGATTCCATAATAACCAAATGGATGAATTGCAAAGCAAGTGCATATTTATTATCTGGAGGGCAGGCTACACGAATAAACAAGGTATGTAAAGGGGCAAAATGGATCGCTGGGTCCTACCACCTTGGTGAAAACTTGCTGGGACCCGAGGGGTATATATGCCTCCAGCAAAGGCTTCAGCAGATACCATTGGGGAACAGGCTTTAGCAGATACCATTGGGGAACAGGCTTCAGCAGATACCATTGGGGAACAGGCTTTGACCCCATAGGTGATATATTTTCCCTTCAAGATTTAGTAAAAGAAAATCACTGGAACAGAACAATACATCCACACAGAGCAAACTTGAACTAATATAAACTTCATCTTAGGATTAATTTTCACACTTTAATCATATATTGAACAGTGGTGTTGTAAATACCTAAAGAGTTACATATGCCAAGTAAGAAAACATATAAGTGGCTACATGTGGTGTGATAGAACTTCAAGGCCCTAGGCAAAGTTGTCTATACAATTCTCATACAGCAATCATGTGAAAAGCAACATGAAAGCAAATAAGAAGAACCCGTCAAAGTCTAGAACTCTTGATTAGTTTGATTCCATAATAACCCAATGGATGAATTGCAAAAAGCAAGTGCATATTTACTATCTGGATGACAGACTACACGAATAAACAAGGTATGCAAAGTAGTGTAATAGAACGCTTGGTCCTACCACCTTGGTGAAAACTTGCTGGGACCCGAGGGGTATATATTCCTTCAGCAAAGGCTTCAGCAGATACCATTGGGGAACAGGCTTTAGCAGATACCATTGGGGAACAGGCTTCAGCAGATACCATTGGGGAACAGGCTATGACCCCATAGGTGATATATTTTCCCTTCAAGATTTAGTAAAAGAAAATCACTGGAACAGAACAATACATCCACACAGAGCAAACTTGAACTAATATAAACTTCATCTTAGGATTAATTTTCACACTTTAATCATATATTGAACAGTGGTGTTGTAAATACCTAAAGAGTTACATATGCCAAGTAAGAAAACATATAAGTGGCTACATGTGGTGTGATAGAACTTCAAGGCCCTAGGCAAAGTTGTCTATACAATTCTCATACAGCAATCATGTGAAAAGCAACATGAAAGCAAATAAGAAGAACCCGTCAAAGTCTAGAACTCTTGATTAGTTTGATTCCATAATAACCCAATGGATGAATTGCAAAAAGCAAGTGCATATTTACTATCTGGATGACAGACTACACGAATAAACAAGGTATGCAAAGTAGTGTAATAGAACGCTTGGTCCTACCACCTTGGTGAAAACTTGCTGGGACCCGAGGGGTATATATTCCTCCAGCAAAGGCTTCAGCAGATACCATTGGGGAACAGGCTTTGACCCCATACGTGATATCTTTTCCCTTCCAGGTTTAGTCATAGAACATCACTGGAACAGAACAATACATCCACACAGAGCAAACTTGAACTAATATAAACTTTTTCTAACAATTAATTTTCACACTTTAATCATATAGTGAACAGTGGTGTTGTAAATACCTAAAGAGTTACATATGCCAAGTAAGAAAACATATAAGTGGCTACATGTGGTGTGATAGAACTTCAAGGCCCTAGGCATAGTTGTCTATAAAAATCTCATACAGCAATCATGTGAAAAGCAACATGAAAGCAAATAAGAAGAACCCGTCAAAGTCTAGAACTCTTGATTAGTTTGATTCCATAATAACCAAATGGATGAATTGCAAAGCAAGTGCATATTTATTATCTGGAGGGCAGGCTACACGAATAAACAAGGTATGTAAAGGGGCAAAATGGATCGCTGGGTCCTACCACCTTGGTGAAAACTTGCTGGGACCCGAGGGGTATACTGTATGCCTCCAGCAAAGGCTTCAGCAGATACCATTGGGGAACAGGCTTTGACCCCATAGGTGATATATTTTCCCTTCAAGGTTTAGTCATAGAACATCACTGGAACAGAACAATACATCCACACAGAGCAAACTTGGAACTAATATAAACTTTTTCTTGCAATTAATTTTCACACTTTAATCGTTGTAAATACCTAAAGAGTTACATATGCCAAGTAAGAAAACATATAAGTGGCTACATGTGGTGTGATAGAACTTCAAGGCCCTAGGCATAGTTGTCTATAAAATTCTCATACAGCAATCATGTGAAAAGCAACATGAAAGCAAATAAGAAGAACCCGTCAAAGTCTAGAACTCTTGATTAGTTTGATTCCATAATAACCCAATGGATGAATTGCAAAAAGCAAGTGCATATTTACTATCTGGATGGCAGACTACACGAATAAACAAGGTATGCAAAGTAGTGTAATAGAACGCTGGGTCCTACCACCTTGGTGAAAACTTGCTGGGACCCGAGGGGTATATATTCCTCCAGCAAAGGCTTCAGCAGTTACCATTGGGGAACAGGCTTTGACCCCATACGTGATATCTTTTCCCTTCAAGGTTTAGTCACAGAACATCAGTGGAACAGAACAATACATCCACACAGAGCAAACTTGAACTAATATAAACTTCTTCTTAGGATTAATTTTCAAACTTTAATCGTTGTACATACCTAAAGAGTTACATATGCCAAGTAAGAAAACATATAAGTGGCTACATGTGGTGTGATAGAACTTCAAGGCCCTAGGCATAGTTGTCTATAAAAATCTCATACAGCAATCATGTGAAAAGCAACATGAAAGCAAATAAGAAGAACCCGTCAAAGTCTAGAACTCTTGATTAGTTTGATTCCATGATAACCCAATGGATGAATTGCAAAGCAAGTGCATATTTATTATCCGGAGGGCAGGCTACACGAATAAACAAGGTATGCAAAGGGGCAAAATGGATCGCTGGGTCCTACCACCTTGGTGAAAACTTGCTGGGACCCGAGGGGTATATATGCCTCCAGCAAAGGCTTCAGCAGATACCATTGGGGAACAGGCTTTAGCAGTTACCATTGGGGAACAGGCTTCAGCAGATACCATTGGGGAACAGGCTTTGACCCCATAGGTGATATATTTTCCCTTCAAGATTTAGTAAAAGAAAATCACTGGAACAGAACAATACATCCACACAGAGCAAACATGAACTAATATAAACTTCATCTTAGGATTAATTTTCACACTTTAATCATATATTGAACAGTGGTGTTGTAAATACCTAAAGAGTTACATATGCCAAGTAAGAAAACATATAAGTGGCTACATGTGGTTTGATAGAACTTCAAGGCCCTAGGCAAAGTTGTCTATACAATTCTCATACAGCAATCATGTGAAAAGCAACATGAAAGCAAATAAGAAGAACCCGTCAAAGTCTAGAACTCTTGATTAGTTTGATTCCATAATAACCCAATGGATGAATTGCAAAAAGCAAGTGCATATTTACTATCTGGATGACAGACTACACAAATAAACAAGGTATGCAAAGTAGTGTAATAGAACGCTTGGTCCTACCACCTTGGTGAAAACTTGCTGGGACCCGAGGGGTATATATTCCTCCAGCAAAGGCTTCAGCAGATACCATTGGGGAACAGGCTTTGACCCCATACGTGATATCTTTTCCCTTCCAGGTTTAGTCATAGAAAATCACTGGAACAGAACAATACATCCACACAGAGCAAACTTGAACTAATATAAACTTTTTCTAACAATTAATTTTCACACTTTAATCATATAGTGAACAGTGGTGTTGTAAATACCTAAAGAGTTACATATGCCAAGTAAGAAAACATATAAGTGGCTACATGTGGTGTGATAGAACTTCAAGGCCCTAGGCATAGTTGTCTATAAAAATCTCATACAGCAATCATGTGAAAAGCAACATGAAAGCAAATAAGAAGAACCCGTCAAAGTCTAGAACTCTTGATTAGTTTGATTCCATAATAACCAAATGGATGAATTGCAAAGCAAGTGCATATTTATTATCTGGAGGGCAGGCTACACGAATAAACAAGGTATGTAAAGGGGCAAAATGGATCGCTGGGTCCTACCACCTTGGTGAAAACTTGCTGGGACCCGAGGGGTATATATGCCTCCAGCAAAGGCTTCAGCAGATACCATTGGGGAACAGGCTTTAGCAGATACCATTGGGGAACAGGCTTCAGCAGATACCATTGGGGAACAGGCTTTGACCCCATAGGTGATATATTTTCCCTTCAAGATATAGTAAAAGAAAATCACTGGAACAGAACAATACATCCACACAGAGCAAACTTGAACTAATATAAACTTCATCTTAGGATTAATTTTCACACTTTAATCATATATTGAACAGTGGTGTTGTAAATACCTAAAGAGTTACATATGCCAAGTAAGAAAACATATAAGTGGCTACATGTGGTGTGATAGAACTTCAAGGCCCTAGGCATAGTTGTCTATAAAATTCTCATACAGCAATCATGTGAAAAGCAACATGAAAGCAAATAAGAAGAACCCGTCAAAGTCTAGAACTCTTGATTAGTTTGATTCCATAATAACCCAATGGATGAATTGCAAAAAGCAAGTGCATATTTACTATCTGGATGGCAGACTACACGAATAAACAAGGTATGCAAAGTAGTGTAATAGAATGCTGGGTCCTACCACCTTGGTGAAAACTTGCTGGGACCCAAGGGGTATATATTCCTCCAGCAAAGGCTTCAGCAGTTACCATTGGGGAACAGGCTTTGACCCCATACGTGATATCTTTTCCCTTCAAGGTTTAGTCACAGAACATCACTGGAACAGAACAATACATCCACACAGAGCAAACTTGAACTAATATAAACTTCTTCTTAGGATTAATTTTCAAACTTTAATCGTTGTACATACCTAAAGAGTTACATATGCCAAGTAAGAAAACATAAGTGGCTACATGTGGTGTGATAGAACTTCAAGGCCCTAGGCATAGTTGTCTATAAAAATCTCATACAGCAATCATGTGAAAAGCAACATGAAAGCAAATAAGAAGAACCCGTCAAAGTCTAGAACTCTTGATTAGTTTGATTCCATGATAACCCAATGGATGAATTGCAAAGCAAGTGCATATGTATTATCCGGAGGGCAGGCTACACGAATAAACAATGTATGCAAAGGGGCAAAATGGATCGCTGGGTCCTACCACCTTGGTGAAAACTTGCTGGGACCCGAGGGGTATATATGCCTCCAGCAAAGGCTTCAGCAGATACCATTGGGGAACAGGCTTCAGCAGATACCATTGGGGAACAGGCTTTGACCCCATAGGTGATATATTTTCCCTTCAAGATTTAGTAAAAGAAAATCACTGGAACAGAACAATACATCCACACAGAGCAAACTTGAACTAATATAAACTTCATCTTAGGATTAATTTTCACACTTTAATCATATATTGAACAGTGGTGTTGTAAATACCTAAAGAGTTACATATGCCAAGTAAGAAAACATATAAGTGGCTACATGTGGTGTGATAGAACTTCAAGGCCCTAGGCAAAGTTGTCTATACAATTCTCATACAGCAATCATGTGAAAAGCAACATGAAAGCAAATAAGAAGAACCCGTCAAAGTCTAGAACTCTTGATTAGTTTGATTCCATAATAACCCAATGGATGAATTGCAAAAAGCAAGTGCATATTTACTATCTGGATGACAGACTACACGAATAAACAAGGTATGCAAAGTAGTGTAATAGAACGCTTGGTCCTACCACCTTGGTGAAAACTTGCTGGGACCCGAGGGGTATATATTCCTTCAGCAAAGGCTTCAGCAGATACCATTGGGGAACAGGCTTTAGCAGATACCATTGGGGAACAGGCTTCAGCAGATACCATTGGGGAACAGGCTATGACCCCATAGGTGATATATTTTCCCTTCAAGATTTAGTAAAAGAAAATCACTGGAACAGAACAATACATCCACACAGAGCAAACTTGAACTAATATAAACTTCATCTTAGGATTAATTTTCACACTTTAATCATATATTGAACAGTGGTGTTGTAAATACCTAAAGAGTTACATATGCCAAGTAAGAAAACATATAAGTGGCTACATGTGGTGTGATAGAACTTCAAGGCCCTAGGCAAAGTTGTCTATACAATTCTCATACAGCAATCATGTGAAAAGCAACATGAAAGCAAATAAGAAGAACCCGTCAAAGTCTAGAACTCTTGATTAGTTTGATTCCATAATAACCCAATGGATGAATTGCAAAAAGCAAGTGCATATTTACTATCTGGATGACAGACTACACGAATAAACAAGGTATGCAAAGTAGTGTAATAGAACGCTTGGTCCTACCACCTTGGTGAAAACTTGCTGGGACCCGAGGGGTATATATTCCTCCAGCAAAGGCTTCAGCAGATACCATTGGGGAACAGGCTTTGACCCCATACGTGATATCTTTTCCCTTCCAGGTTTAGTCATAGAACATCACTGGAACAGAACAATACATCCACACAGAGCAAACTTGAACTAATATAAACTTTTTCTAACAATTAATTTTCACACTTTAATCATATAGTGAACAGTGGTGTTGTAAATACCTAAAGAGTTACATATGCCAAGTAAGAAAACATATAAGTGGCTACATGTGGTGTGATAGAACTTCAAGGCCCTAGGCATAGTTGTCTATAAAAATCTCATACAGCAATCATGTGAAAAGCAACATGAAAGCAAATAAGAAGAACCCGTCAAAGTCTAGAACTCTTGATTAGTTTGATTCCATAATAACCAAATGGATGAATTGCAAAGCAAGTGCATATTTATTATCTGGAGGGCAGGCTACACGAATAAACAAGGTATGTAAAGGGGCAAAATGGATCGCTGGGTCCTACCACCTTGGTGAAAACTTGCTGGGACCCGAGGGGTATACTGTATGCCTCCAGCAAAGGCTTCAGCAGATACCATTGGGGAACAGGCTTTGACCCCATAGGTGATATATTTTCCCTTCAAGGTTTAGTCATAGAACATCACTGGAACAGAACAATACATCCACACAGAGCAAACTTGGAACTAATATAAACTTTTTCTTGCAATTAATTTTCACACTTTAATCGTTGTAAATACCTAAAGAGTTACATATGCCAAGTAAGAAAACATATAAGTGGCTACATGTGGTGTGATAGAACTTCAAGGCCCTAGGCATAGTTGTCTATAAAATTCTCATACAGCAATCATGTGAAAAGCAACATGAAAGCAAATAAGAAGAACCCGTCAAAGTCTAGAACTCTTGATTAGTTTGATTCCATAATAACCCAATGGATGAATTGCAAAAAGCAAGTGCATATTTACTATCTGGATGGCAGACTACACGAATAAACAAGGTATGCAAAGTAGTGTAATAGAACGCTGGGTCCTACCACCTTGGTGAAAACTTGCTGGGACCCGAGGGGTATATATTCCTCCAGCAAAGGCTTCAGCAGTTACCATTGGGGAACAGGCTTTGACCCCATACGTGATATCTTTTCCCTTCAAGGTTTAGTCACAGAACATCAGTGGAACAGAACAATACATCCACACAGAGCAAACTTGAACTAATATAAACTTCTTCTTAGGATTAATTTTCAAACTTTAATCGTTGTACATACCTAAAGAGTTACATATGCCAAGTAAGAAAACATATAAGTGGCTACATGTGGTGTGATAGAACTTCAAGGCCCTAGGCATAGTTGTCTATAAAAATCTCATACAGCAATCATGTGAAAAGCAACATGAAAGCAAATAAGAAGAACCCGTCAAAGTCTAGAACTCTTGATTAGTTTGATTCCATGATAACCCAATGGATGAATTGCAAAGCAAGTGCATATTTATTATCCGGAGGGCAGGCTACACGAATAAACAAGGTATGCAAAGGGGCAAAATGGATCGCTGGGTCCTACCACCTTGGTGAAAACTTGCTGGGACCCGAGGGGTATATATGCCTCCAGCAAAGGCTTCAGCAGATACCATTGGGGAACAGGCTTTAGCAGTTACCATTGGGGAACAGGCTTCAGCAGATACCATTGGGGAACAGGCTTTGACCCCATAGGTGATATATTTTCCCTTCAAGATTTAGTAAAAGAAAATCACTGGAACAGAACAATACATCCACACAGAGCAAACATGAACTAATATAAACTTCATCTTAGGATTAATTTTCACACTTTAATCATATATTGAACAGTGGTGTTGTAAATACCTAAAGAGTTACATATGCCAAGTAAGAAAACATATAAGTGGCTACATGTGGTTTGATAGAACTTCAAGGCCCTAGGCAAAGTTGTCTATACAATTCTCATACAGCAATCATGTGAAAAGCAACATGAAAGCAAATAAGAAGAACCCGTCAAAGTCTAGAACTCTTGATTAGTTTGATTCCATAATAACCCAATGGATGAATTGCAAAAAGCAAGTGCATATTTACTATCTGGATGACAGACTACACAAATAAACAAGGTATGCAAAGTAGTGTAATAGAACGCTTGGTCCTACCACCTTGGTGAAAACTTGCTGGGACCCGAGGGGTATATATTCCTCCAGCAAAGGCTTCAGCAGATACCATTGGGGAACAGGCTTTGACCCCATACGTGATATCTTTTCCCTTCCAGGTTTAGTCATAGAAAATCACTGGAACAGAACAATACATCCACACAGAGCAAACTTGAACTAATATAAACTTTTTCTAACAATTAATTTTCACACTTTAATCATATAGTGAACAGTGGTGTTGTAAATACCTAAAGAGTTACATATGCCAAGTAAGAAAACATATAAGTGGCTACATGTGGTGTGATAGAACTTCAAGGCCCTAGGCATAGTTGTCTATAAAAATCTCATACAGCAATCATGTGAAAAGCAACATGAAAGCAAATAAGAAGAACCCGTCAAAGTCTAGAACTCTTGATTAGTTTGATTCCATAATAACCAAATGGATGAATTGCAAAGCAAGTGCATATTTATTATCTGGAGGGCAGGCTACACGAATAAACAAGGTATGTAAAGGGGCAAAATGGATCGCTGGGTCCTACCACCTTGGTGAAAACTTGCTGGGACCCGAGGGGTATATATGCCTCCAGCAAAGGCTTCAGCAGATACCATTGGGGAACAGGCTTTAGCAGATACCATTGGGGAACAGGCTTCAGCAGATACCATTGGGGAACAGGCTTTGACCCCATAGGTGATATATTTTCCCTTCAAGATATAGTAAAAGAAAATCACTGGAACAGAACAATACATCCACACAGAGCAAACTTGAACTAATATAAACTTCATCTTAGGATTAATTTTCACACTTTAATCATATATTGAACAGTGGTGTTGTAAATACCTAAAGAGTTACATATGCCAAGTAAGAAAACATATAAGTGGCTACATGTGGTGTGATAGAACTTCAAGGCCCTAGGCATAGTTGTCTATAAAAATCTCATACAGCAATCATGTGAAAAGCAACATGAAAGCAAATAAGAAGAACCCGTCAAAGTCTAGAACTCTTGATTAGTTTGATTCCATAATAACCAAATGGATGAATTGCAAAGCAAGTGCATATTTATTATCTGGAGGGCAGGCTACACGAATAAACAAGGTATGTAAAGGGGCAAAATGGATCGCTGGGTCCTACCACCTTGGTGAAAACTTGCTGGGACCCGAGGGGTATACTGTATGCCTCCAGCAAAGGCTTCAGCAGATACCATTGGGGAACAGGCTTTGACCCCATAGGTGATATCTTTTCCCTTCAAGGTTTAGTCATAGAACATCACTGGAACAGAACAATACATCCACACAGAGCAAACTTGGAACTAATATAAACTTTTTCTTGCAATTAATTTTCACACTTTAATCATTGTAAATACCTAAAGAGTTACATATGCCAAGTAAGAAAACATATAAGTGGCTACATGTGGTGTGATAGAACTTCAAGGCCCTAGGCATAGTTGTCTATAAAATTCTCATACAGCAATCATGTGAAAAGCAACATGAAAGCAAATAAGAAGAACCCGTCAAAGTCTAGAACTCTTGATTAGTTTGATTCCATAATAACCCAATGGATGAATTGCAAAAAGCAAGTGCATATTTACTATCTGGATGGCAGACTACACGAATAAACAAGGTATGCAAAGTAGTGTAATAGAACGCTGGGTCCTACCACCTTGGTGAAAACTTGCTGGGACCCGAGGGGTATATATTCCTCCAGCAAAGGCTTCAGCAGATACCATTGGGGAACAGGCTTTGACCCCATACGTGATATCTTTTCCCTTCAAGGTTTAGTCACAGAACATCACTGGAACAGAACAATACATCCACACAGAGCAAACTTGAACTAATATAAACTTCTTCTTAGGATTAATTTTCAAACTTTAATCGTTGTACATACCTAAAGAGTTACATATGCCAAGTAAGAAAACATAAGTGGCTACATGTGGTGTGATAGAACTTCAAGGCCCTAGGCATAGTTGTCTATAAAAATCTCATACAGCAATCATGTGAAAAGCAACATGAAAGCAAATAAGAAGAACCCGTCAAAGTCTAGAACTCTTGATTAGTTTGATTCCATGATAACCCAATGGATGAATTGCAAAGAAAGTGCATATTTATTATCCGGAGGGCAGGCTACACGAATAAACAAGGTATGCAAAGGGGCAAAATGGATCGCTGGGTCCTACCACCTTGGTGAAAACTTGCTGGGACCCGAGGGTTATATATGCCTCCAGCAAAGGCTTCAGCAGATACCATTGGGGAACAGGCTTTAGCAGATACCATTGGGGAACAGGCTTCAGCAGATACCATTGGGGAACAGGCTTTGACCCCATAGGTCAGGGGTTCTCAATCCTGGTCCTCGAGGGCCACTTTCCTGCAGAGTTTAGCTCCAACCTTGATCAAACTCACCTGCCTTTAGCTCTCTAGTAAACCTGAAGAGCTTAATTAGCTGGTTCAGGTGTGTTTGATTAGGGTTGGAGCTAAACTCTGCAGGAAAGTGGCCCTCGAGGACCAGGATTGAGAACCCCTGCCATAGGTGATATATTTTCCCTTCAAGATTTAGTAAAAGAAAATCACTGGAACAGAACAATACATCCACACAGAGCAAACTTGAACTAATATAAACTTCATCTTAGGATTAATTTTCACACTTTAATCATATATTGAACAGTGGTGTTGTAAATACCTAAAGAGTTACATATGCCAAGTAAGAAAACATATAAGTGGCTACATGTGGTGTGATAGAACTTCAAGGCCCTAGGCAAAGTTGTCTATACAATTCTCATACAGCAATCATGTGAAAAGCAACATGAAAGCAAATAAGAAGAACCCGTCAAAGTCTAGAACTCTTGATTAGTTTGATTCCATAATAACCCAATGGATGAATTGCAAAAAGCAAGTGCATATTTACTATCTGGATGACAGACTACACGAATAAACAAGGTATGCAAAGTAGTGTAATAGAACGCTTGGTCCTACCACCTTGGTGAAAACTTGCTGGGACCCGAGGGGTATATATTCCTCCAGCAAAGGCTTCAGCAGATACAATTGGGGAACAGGCTTTGACCCCATACGTGATATCTTTTCCCTTCCAGGTTTAGTCATAGAACATCACTGGAAAAGAACAACACATCCACACAGAGCAAACTTGAACTAATATAAACTTTTTCTAACAATTAATTTTCACACTTTAATCATATAGTGAACAGTGGTGTTGTAAATACCTAAAGAGTTACATATGCCAAGTAAGAAAACATATAAGTGGCTACATGTGGTGTGATAGAACTTCAAGGCCCTAGGCATAGTTGTCTATAAAAATCTCATACAGCAATCATGTGAAAAGCAACATGAAAGCAAATAAGAAGAACCCGTCAAAGTCTAGAACTCTTGATTAGTTTGATTCCATAATAACCAAATGGATGAATTGCAAAGCAAGTGCATATTTATTATCTGGAGGGCAGGCTACACGAATAAACAAGGTATGTAAAGGGGCAAAATGGATCGCTGGGTCCTACCACCTTGGTGAAAACTTGCTGGGACCCGAGGGGTATATATGCCTCCAGCAAAGGCTTCAGCAGATACCATTGGGGAACAGGCTTTAGCAGATACCATTGGGGAACAGGCTTCAGCAGATACCATTGGGGAACAGGCTTTGACCCCATAGGTGATATATTTTCCCTTCAAGATTTAGTAAAAGAAAATCACTGGAACAGAACAATACATCCACACAGAGCAAACTTGAACTAATATAAACTTCATCTTAGGATTAATTTTCACACTTTAATCATATATTGAACAGTGGTGTTGTAAATACCTAAAGAGTTACATATGCCAAGTAAGAAAACATATAAGTGGCTACATGTGCTGTGATAGAACTTCAAGGCCCTAGGCAAAGTTGTCTATACAATTATCATACAGCAATCATGTGAAAAGCAACATGAAAGCAAATAAGAAGAACCTGTCAAAGTCTAGAACTCTTGATTAGTTTGATTCCATAATAACCCAATGGATGAATTGCAAAAAGCAAGTGCATATTTACTATCTGGATGACAGACTACACGAATAAACAAGGTATGCAAAGTAGTGTAATAGAACGCTTGGTCCTACCACATTGGTGAAAACTTGCTGGGACCCGAGGGGTATATATTCCTCCAGCAAAGGCTTCAGCAGATACCATTGGGGAACAGGCTTTGACCCCATACGTGATATCTTTTCCCTTCCAGGTTTAGTCATAGAACATCACTGGAACAGAACAATACATCCACACAGAGCAAACTTGAACTAATATAAACTTTTTCTAACAATTAATTTTCACACTTTAATCATATAGTGAACAGTGGTGTTGTAAATACCTAAAGAGTTACATATGCCAAGTAAGAAAACATATAAGTGGCTACATGTGGTGTGATAGAACTTCAAGGCCCTAGGCATAGTTGTCTATAAAAATCTCATACAGCAATCATGTGAAAAGCAACATGAAAGCAAATAAGAAGAACCCGTCAAAGTCTAGAACTCTTGATTAGTTTGATTCCATAATAACCAAATGGATGAATTGCAAAGCAAGTGCATATTTATTATCTGGAGGGCAGGCTACACGAATAAACAAGGTATGCAAAGTAGTGTAATAGAACGCTGGGTCCTACCACCTTGGTGAAAACTTGCTGGGACCCGAGGGGTATACTGTATGCCTCCAGCATAGGCTTCAGCAGATACCATTGGGGAACAGGCTTTGACCCCATAGGTGATATCTTTTCCCTTCAAGGTTTAGTCACAGAACATCACTGGAACAGAACAATACATCCACACAGAGCAAACTTGAACTAATATAAACTTCTTCTTAGGATTAATTTTCAAACTTTAATCGTTGTACATACCTAAAGAGTTACATATGCCAAGTAAGAAAACATATAAGTGGCTACATGTGGTGTGATAGAACTTCAAGGCCCTAGGCATAGTTGTCTATAAAAATCTCATACAGCAATCATGTGAAAAGCAACATGAAAGCAAATAAGAAGAACCCGTCAAAGTCTAGAACTCTTGATTAGTTTGATTCCATGATAACCCAATGGATGAATTGCAAAGCAAGTGCATATTTATTACCCGGAGGGCAGGCTACACGAATAAACAAGGTATGCAAAGGGGCAAAATGGATCGCTGGGTCCTACCACCTTGGTGAAAACTTGCTGGGACCCGAGGGGTATATATGCCTCCAGCAAAGGCTTCAGCAGATACCATTGGGGAACAGGCTTTAGCAGATACCATTGGGGAACAGGCTTCAGCAGATACCATTGGGGAACAGGCTTTGACCCCATAGGTGATATATTTTCCCTTCAAGATTTAGTAAAAGAAAATCACTGGAACAGAACAATACATCCACACAGAGCAAACTTGAACTAATATAAACTTCATCTTAGGATTAATTTTCACACTTTAATCATATATTGAACAGTGGTGTTGTAAATACCTAAAGAGTTACATATGCCAAGTAAGAAAACATATAAGTGGCTACATGTGGTGTGATAGAACTTCAAGGCCCTAGGCAAAGTTGTCTATACAATTCTCATACAGCAATCATGTGAAAAGCAACATGAAAGCAAATAAGAAGAACCCGTCAAAGTCTAGAACTCTTGATTAGTTTGATTCCATAATAACCCAATGGATGAATTGCAAAAAGCAAGTGCATATTTACTATCTGGATGACAGACTACACGAATAAACAAGGTATGCAAAGTAGTGTAATAGAACGCTTGGTCCTACCACCTTGTTGAAAACTTGCTGGGACCCGAGGGGTATATATTCCTCCAGCAAAGGCTTCAGCAGATACCATTGGGGAACAGGCTTTGACCCCATACGTGATATCTTTTCCCTTCCAGGTTTAGTCATAGAACATCACTGGAACAGAACAATACATCAAAACAGAGCAAACTTGAACTAATATAAACTTTTTCTAACAATTAATTTTCACACTTTAATCATATAGTGAACAGTGGTGTTGTAAATACCTAAAGAGTTACATATGCCAAGTAAGAAAACATATAAGTGGCTACATGTGGTGTGATAGAACTTCAAGGCCCTAGGCATAGTTGTCTATAAAAATCTCATACAGCAATCATGTGAAAAGCAACATGAAAGCAAATAAGAAGAACCCGTCAAAGTCTAGAACTCTTGATTAGTTTGATTCCATAATAACCAAATGGATGAATTGCAAAGCAAGTGCATATTTATTATCTGGAGGGCAGGCTACACGAATAAACAAGGTATGTAAAGGGGCAAAATGGATCGCTGGGTCCTACCACCTTGGTGAAAACTTGCTGGGACCCGAGGGGTATACTGTATGCCTCCAGCAAAGGCTTCAGCAGATACCATTGGGGAACAGGCTTTGACCCCATAGGTGATATATTTTCCCTTCAAGGTTTAGTCATAGAACATCACTGGAACAGAACAATACATCCACACAGAGCAAACTTGGAACTAATATAAACTTTTCTTGCAATTAATTTTCACACTTTAATCGTTGTAAATACCTAAAGAGTTACATATGCCAAGTAAGAAAACATATAAGTGGCTACATGTGGTGTGATAGAACTTCAAGGCCCTAGGCATAGTTGTCTATAAAATTCTCATACAGCAATCATGTGAAAAGCAACATGAAAGCAAATAAGAAGAACCCGTCAAAGTCTAGAACTCTTGATTAGTTTGATTCCATAATAACCCAATGGATGAATTGCAAAAAGCAAGTGCATATTTACTATCTGGATGGCAGACTACACGAATAAACAAGGTATGCAAAGTAGTGTAATAGAACGCTGTGTCCTACCACCTTGGTGAAAACTTGCTGGGACCCGAGGGGTATATATTCCTCCAGCAAAGGCTTCAGCAGTTACCATTGGGGAACAGGCTTTGACCCCATACGTGATATCTTTTCCCTTCAAGGTTTAGTCACAGAACATCACTGGAACAGAACAATACATCCACACAGAGCAAACTTGAACTAATATAAACTTCTTCTTAGGATTAATTTTCAAACTTTAATCGTTGTACATACCTAAAGAGTTACATATGCCAAGTAAGAAAACATATAAGTGGCTACATGTGGTGTGATAGAACTTCAAGGCCCTAGGCATAGTTGTCTATAAAAATCTCATACAGCAATCATGTGAAAAGCAACATGAAAGCAAATAAGAAGAACCCGTCAAAGTCTAGAACTCTTGATTAGTTTGATTCCATGATAACCCAATGGATGAATTGCAAAGCAAGTGCATATTTATTATCCGGAGGGCAGGCTACACGAATAAACAAGGTATGCAAAGGGGCAAAATGGATCGCTGGGTCCTACCACCTTGGTGAAAACTTGCTGGGACCCGAGGGGTATATATGCCTCCAGCAAAGGCTTCAGCAGATACCATTGGGGAACAGGCTTTAGCAGATACCATTGGGGAACAGGCTTCAGCAGATATCATTGGGGAACAGGCTTTAGCAGATACCATTGGGGAACAGGCTTCAGCAGATACCATTGGGGAACAGGCTTTAGCAGATACCATTGGGGAACAGGCTTCAGCAGATACCATTGGGGAACAGGCTTTGACCCCATAGGTGATATATTTTCCCTTCAAGATTTAGTAAAAGAAAATCACTGGAACAGAACAATACATCCACACAGAGCAAACTTGAACTAATATAAACTTCATCTTAGGATTAATTTTCACACTTTAATCATATATTGAACAGTGGTGTTGTAAATACCTAAAGAGTTACATATGCCAAGTAAGAAAACATATAAGTGGCTACATGTGGTGTGATAGAACTTCAAGGCCCTAGGCAAAGTTGTCTATACAATTCTCATACAGCAATCATGTGAAAAGCAACATGAAAGCAAATAAGAAGAACCCGTCAAAGTCTAGAGCTCTTGATTAGTTTGATTCCATAATAACCCAATGGATGAATTGCAAAAAGCAAGTGCATATTTACTATCTGGATGACAGACTACACGAATAAACAAGGTATGCAAAGTAGTGTAATAGAACGCTTGGTCCTACCACCTTGGTGAAAACTTGCTGGGACCCGAGGGGTATATATTCCTCCAGCAAAGGCTTCAGCAGATACCATTGGGGAACAGGCTTTGACCCCATACGTGATATCTTTTCCCTTCCAGGTTTAGTCATAGAACATCACTGGAACAGAACAACACATCCACACAGAGCAAACTTGAACTAATATAAACTTTTTCTAACAATTAATTTTCACACTTTAATCATATAGTGAACAGTGGTGTTGTAAATACCTAAAGAGTTACATATGCCAAGTAAGAAAACATATAAGTGGCTACATGTGGTGTGATAGAACTTCAAGGCCCTAGGCATAGTTGTCTATAAAAATCTCATACAGCAATCATGTGAAAAGCAACATGAAAGCAAATAAGAAGAACCCGTCAAAGTCTAGAACTCTTGATTAGTTTGATTCCATAATAACCAAATGGATGAATTGCAAAGCAAGTGCATATTTATTATCTGGAGGGCAGGCTACACGAATAAACAAGGTATGTAAAGGGGCAAAATGGATCGCTGGGTCCTACCACCTTGGTGAAAACTTGCTGGGACCCGAGGGGTATACTGTATGCCTCCAGCAAAGGCTTCAGCAGATACCATTGGGGAACAGGCTTTGACCCCATAGGTGATATCTTTTCCCTTCAAGGTTTAGTCATAGAACATCACTGGAACAGAACAATACATCCACACAGAGCAAACTTGGAACTAATATAAACTTTTTCTTGCAATTAATTTTCACACTTTAATCGTTGTAAATACCTAAAGAGTTACATATGCCAAGTAAGAAAACATATAAGTGGCTACATGTGGTGTGATAGAACTTCAAGGCCCTAGGCATAGTTGTCTATAAAATTCTCATACAGCAATCATGTGAAAAGCAACATGAAAGCAAATAAGAAGAACCCGTCAAAGTCTAGAACTCTTGATTAGTTTGATTCCATAATAACCCAATGGATGAATTGCAAAAAGCAAGTGCATATTTACTATCTGGATGGCAGACTACACGAATAAACAAGGTATGCAAAGTAGTGTAATAGAACGCTGGGTCCTACCACCTTGGTGAAAACTTGCTGGGACCCGAGGGGTATATATTCCTCCAGCAAAGGCTTCAGCAGTTACCATTGGGGAACAGGCTTTGACCCCATACGTGATATCTTTTCCCTTCAAGGTTTAGTCACAGAACATCACTGGAACAGAACAATACATCCACACAGAGCAAACTTGAACTAATATAAACTTCTTCTTAGGATTAATTTTCAAACTTTAATCGTTGTACATACCTAAAGAGTTACATATGCCAAGTAAGAAAACATAAGTGGCTACATGTGGTGTGATAGAACTTCAAGGCCCTAGGCATAGTTGTCTATAAAAATCTCATACAGCAATCATGTGAAAAGCAACATGAAAGCAAATAAGAAGAACCCGTCAAAGTCTAGAACTCTTGATTAGTTTGATTCCATGATAACCCAATGGATGAATTGCAAAGCAAGTGCATATTTATTATCCGGAGGGCAGGCTACACGAATAAACAAGGTATGCAAAGGGGCAAAATGGATCGCTGGGTCCTACCACCTTGGTGAAAACTTGCTGGGACCCGAGGGGTATATATGCCTCCAGCAAAGGCTTCAGCAGATACCATTGGGGAACAGGCTTTAGCAGATACCATTGGGGAACAGGCTTCAGCAGATACCATTGGGGAACAGGCTTTGACCCCATAGGTGATATATTTTCCCTTCAAGATTTAGTAAAAGAAAATCACTGGAACAGAACAATACATCCACACAGAGCAAACTTGAACTAATATAAACTTCATCTTAGGATTAATTTTCACACTTTAATCATATATTGAACAGTGGTGTTGTAAATACCTAAAGAGTTACATATGCCAAGTAAGAAAACATATAAGTGGCTACATGTGGTGTGATAGAACTTCAAGGCCCTAGGCAAAGTTGTCTATACAATTCTCATACAGCAATCATGTGAAAAGCAACATGAAAGCAAATAAGAAGAACCCGTCAAAGTCTAGAACTCTTGATTAGTTTGATTCCATAATAACCCAATGGATGAATTGCAAAAAGCAAGTGCATATTTACTATCTGGATGACAGACTACACGAATAAACAAGGTATGCAAAGTAGTGTAATAGAACGCTTGGTCCTACCACCTTGGTGAAAACTTGCTGGGACCCGAGGGGTATATATTCCTCCAGCAAAGGCTTCAGCAGATACCATTGGGGAACAGGCTTTGACCCCATACGTGATATCTTTTCCCTTCCAGGTTTAGTCATAGAACATCACTGGAACAGAACAATACATCCACACAGAGCAAACTTGAACTAATATAAACTTTTTCTAACAATTAATTTTCACACTTTAATCATATAGTGAACAGTGGTGTTGTAAATACCTAAAGAGTTACATATGCCAAGTAAGAAAACATATAAGTGGCTACATGTGGTGTGATAGAACTTCAAGGCCCTAGGCATAGTTGTCTATAAAAATCTCATACAGCAATCATGTGAAAAGCAACATGAAAGCAAATAAGAAGAACCTGTCAAAGTCTAGAACTCTTGATTAGTTTGATTCCATAATAACCAAATGGATGAATTGCAAAGCAAGTGCATATTTATTATCTGGAGGGCAGGCTACACGAATAAACAAGGTATGTAAAGGGGCAAAATGGATTGCTGGGTCCTACCACCTTGGTGAAAACTTGCTGGGACCCGAGGGGTATATATTCCTCCAGCAAAGGCTTCAGCAGTTACCATTGGGGAACAGGCTTTGACCCCATACGTGATATCTTTTCCCTTCAAGGTTTAGTCACAGAACATCACTGGAACAGAACAATACATCCACACAGAGCAAACTTGAACTAATATAAACTTCTTCTTAGGATTAATTTTCAAACTTTAATCGTTGTACATACCTAAAGAGTTACATATGCCAAGTAAGAAAACATAAGTGGCTACATGTGGTGTGATAGAACTTCAAGGCCCTAGGCATAGTTGTCTATAAAAATCTCATACAGCAATCATGTGAAAAGCAACATGAAAGCAAATAAGAAGAACCCGTCAAAGTCTAGAACTCTTGATTAGTTTGATTCCATGATAACCCAATGGATGAATTGCAAAGCAAGTGCATATTTATTATCCGGAGGGCAGGCTACACGAATAAACAAGGTATGCAAAGGGGCAAAATGGATCGCTGGGTCCTACCACCTTGGTGAAAACTTGCTGGGACCCGAGGGGTATATATGCCTCCAGCAAAGGCTTCAGCAGATACCATTGGGGAACAGGCTTTGACCCCATAGGTGATATCTTTTCCCTTCAAGGTTTAGTCATAGAACATCACTGGAACAGAACAATACATCCACACAGAGCAAACTTGGAACTAATATAAACTTTTTCTTGCAATTAATTTTCACACTTTAATCGTTGTAAATACCTAAAGAGTTACATATGCCAAGTAAGAAAACATATAAGTGGCTACATGTGGTGTGATAGAACTTCAAGGCCCTAGGCATAGTTGTCTATAAAATTCTCATACAGCAATCATGTGAAAAGCAACATGAAAGCAAATAAGAAGAACCCGTCAAAGTCTAGAACTCTTGATTAGTTTGATTCCATAATAACCCAATGGATGAATTGCAAAAAGCAAGTGCATATTTACTATCTGGATGGCAGACTACACGAATAAACAAGGTATGCAAAGTAGTGTAATAGAACGCTGGGTCCTACCACCTTGGTGAAAACTTGCTGGGACCCGAGGGGTATATATTCCTCCAGCAAAGGCTTCAGCAGTTACCATTGGGGAACAGGCTTTGACCCCATACGTGATATCTTTTCCCTTCAAGGTTTAGTCACAGAACATCACTGGAACAGAACAATACATCCACACAGAGCAAACTTGAACTAATATAAACTTCTTCTTAGGATTAATTTTCAAACTTTAATCGTTGTACATACCTAAAGAGTTACATATGCCAAGTAAGAAAACATAAGTGGCTACATGTGGTGTGATAGAACTTCAAGGCCCTAGGCATAGTTGTCTATAAAAATCTCATACAGCAATCATGTGAAAAGCAACATGAAAGCAAATAAGAAGAACCCGTCAAAGTCTAGAACTCTTGATTAGTTTGATTCCATGATAACCCAATGGATGAATTGCAAAGCAAGTGCATATTTATTATCCGGAGGGCAGGCTACACGAATAAACAAGGTATGCAAAGGGGCAAAATGGATCGCTGGGTCCTACCACCTTGGTGAAAACTTGCTGGGACCCGAGGGGTATATATGCCTCCAGCAAAGGCTTCAGCAGATACCATTGGGGAACAGGCTTTGACCCCATAGGTGATATCTTTTCCCTTCAAGGTTTAGTCATAGAACATCACTGGAACAGAACAATACATCCACACAGAGCAAACTTGGAACTAATATAAACTTTTTCTTGCAATTAATTTTCACACTTTAATCGTTGTAAATACCTAAAGAGTTACATATGCCAAGTAAGAAAACATATAAGTGGCTACATGTGGTGTGATAGAACTTCAAGGCCCTAGGCATAGTTGTCTATAAAATTCTCATACAGCAATCATGTGAAAAGCAACATGAAAGCAAATAAGAAGAACCCGTCAAAGTCTAGAACTCTTGATTAGTTTGATTCCATAATAACCCAATGGATGAATTGCAAAAAGCAAGTGCATATTTACTATCTGGATGGCAGACTACACGAATAAACAAGGTATGCAAAGTAGTGTAATAGAACGCTGGGTCCTACCACCTTGGTGAAAACTTGCTGGGACCCGAGGGGTATATATTCCTCCAGCAAAGGCTTCAGCAGTTACCATTGGGGAACAGGCTTTGACCCCATACGTGATATCTTTTCCCTTCAAGGTTTAGTCACAGAACATCACTGGAACAGAACAATACATCCACACAGAGCAAACTTGAACTAATATAAACTTCTTCTTAGGATTAATTTTCAAACTTTAATCGTTGTACATACCTAAAGAGTTACATATGCCAAGTAAGAAAACATAAGTGGCTACATGTGGTGTGATAGAACTTCAAGGCCCTAGGCATAGTTGTCTATAAAAATCTCATACAGCAATCATGTGAAAAGCAACATGAAAGCAAATAAGAAGAACCCGTCAAAGTCTATAACTCTTGATTAGTTTGATTCCATGATAACCCAATGGATGAATTGCAAAGCAAGTGCATATTTATTATCCGGAGGGCAGGCTACACGAATAAACAAGGTATGCAAAGGGGCAAAATGGATCGCTGGGTCCTACCACCTTGGTGAAAACTTGCTGGGACCCGAGGGGTATATATGCCTCCAGCAAAGGCTTCAGCAGATACCATTGGGGAACAGGCTTTAGCAGATACCATTGGGGAACAGGCTTCAGCAGATACCATTGGGGAACAGGCTTTGACCCCATAGGTGATATATTTTCCCTTCAAGATTTAGTAAAAGAAAATCACTGGAACAGAACAATACATCCACACAGAGCAAACTTGAACTAATATAAACTTCATCTTAGGATTAATTTTCACACTTTAATCATATATTGAACAGTGGTGTTGTAAATACCTAAAGAGTTACATATGCCAAGTAAGAAAACATATAAGTGGCTACATGTGGTGTGATAGAACTTCAAGGCCCTAGGCAAAGTTGTCTATACAATTCTCATACAGCAATCATGTGAAAAGCAACATGAAAGCAAATAAGAAGAACCCGTCAAAGTCTAGAGCTCTTGATTAGTTTGATTCCATAATAACCCAATGGATGAATTGCAAAAAGCAAGTGCATATTTACTATCTGGATGACAGACTACACGAATAAACAAGGTATGCAAAGTAGTGTAATAGAACGCTTGGTCCTACCACCTTGGTGAAAACTTGCTGGGACCCGAGGGGTATATATTCCTCCAGCAAAGGCTTCAGCAGATACCATTGGGGAACAGGCTTCAGCAGATACCATTGGGGAACAGGCTTTGACCCCATATGTGATATCTTTTCCCTTCCAGGTTTAGTCATAGAACATCACTGGAACAGAACAACACATCCACACAGAGCAAACTTGAACTAATATAAACTTTTTCTAACAATTAATTTTCACACTTTAATCATATAGTGAACAGTGGTGTTGTAAATACCTAAAGAGTTACATATGCCAAGTAAGAAAACATATAAGTGGCTACATGTGGTGTGATAGAACTTCAAGGCCCTAGGCATAGTTGTCTATAAAAATCTCATACAGCAATCATGTGAAAAGCAACATGAAAGCAAATAAGAAGAACCCGTCAAAGTCTAGAACTCTTGATTAGTTTGATTCCATAATAACCAAATGGATGAATTGCAAAGCAAGTGCATATTTATTATCTGGAGGGCAGGCTACACGAATAAACAAGGTATGTAAAGGGGCAAAATGGATCGCTGGGTCCTACCACCTTGGTGAAAACTTGCTGGGACCCGAGGGGTATACTGTATGCCTCCAGCAAAGGCTTCAGCAGATACCATTGGGGAACAGGCTTTGACCCCATAGGTGATATCTTTTCCCTTCAAGGTTTAGTCATAGAACATCACTGGAACAGAACAATACATCCACACAGAGCAAACTTGGAACTAATATAAACTTTTTCTTGCAATTAATTTTCACACTTTAATCGTTGTAAATACCTAAAGAGTTACATATGCCAAGTAAGAAAACATATAAGTGGCTACATGTGGTGTGATAGAACTTCAAGGCCCTAGGCATAGTTGTCTATAAAATTCTCATACAGCAATCATGTGAAAAGCAACATGAAAGCAAATAAGAAGAACCCGTCAAAGTCTAGAACTCTTGATTAGTTTGATTCCATAATAACCCAATGGATGAATTGCAAAAAGCAAGTGCATATTTACTATCTGGATGGCAGACTACACGAATAAACAAGGTATGCAAAGTAGTGTAATAGAACGCTGGGTCCTGCCACCTTGGTGAAAACTTGCTGGGACCCGAGGGGTACAGATCTGGCCTTCAAAAACGCGCGTTTTCTCCCGCGGCATTCGGCAATTCGTCTCGTAGAGTCTCGCAGAATTCTGCAAGTGCTTTCGGGGGGCCTTCTTAAAAAATCCCTCAATGTGTTTCGCTTCACAGAATATCCACCAGGTGGCGCATAAAAAACAACTTTACATTAGATTTTTTCTTTTACTTCACATTACGTCATGATTGTGAGAAAACATCCACAATAAAATATAAATTATAAATAGTAATAGACACAAATATTTACAGTAGGCTACTGTATTATACAGACATTTGAAAATATTTGTAAATGCAAAAGGTTCATTAAGACAAGAAGGGGTATTGGACAACGTTTACGAGTTTTTATATGCTTTGTCATTGCTGTGGTTTCCAGGAGATGAGTGCATGCAGAATATGTAACATTGCTTTTATTAAAACAGCAAAGTGACGTTCTTGCCAGCGCATAACTTTTTTGTACAACTATTAAGATGATTGTGCATGCAATGCGCATTTATATAAGTGCAACAGAGAATTTAGTGTGAGCATAATACACGTGACTCTGCCTGTAAAAACCCAGCAGTATTTTATATATAGATATATATATATATATACACAAAATCATCCTAACATAATGCAATTAAATAATGCGACTTACCCAGATTCTTAATTCGTGCAGATATTGCACAACGCGTAGCATTTATATTTTGGGCGCATCTGATG